>NW_027249084.1:1800000-1987372 GCF_030848795.1 Temnothorax nylanderi
CTTATGAGCTTCTCAAAACAATCGATGCGAAAAAGCTTATAGAGACTGAACAAAAGTTTCTCTTGACGGAAACAGTAATTATCTGAACATTTAATGTTGTAATTATACAATTAATTATTAATGAGTGCAATAAATTACACGCTACTGTTTTTAGATTATGCGAATAAAATACTTTTCTTCGATAATATTGTCTTTGCAGGAGCGTAAACAATCGATATTATTACCCTCTTTGGATCACGAATCATCGAATCCAGTTCTTCCGGGAGATCTAGAGACGTTAATAAGCCGCGGAGTTGAAGTACCATTTCTTTTAGGTTTTACCAGTTGCGAGGGATCTTTTATTATAAGCAGTAACTTTTACGGACGTGAGTTTTGTTTTTATCTCCATGAAGTATATTTTTAATTGCTTTGAATTTTCATAGAATGTTTTCTGTTAAAAATAACATAACGTTAGTATTAAATGACTTACCATGCACTGTCAATGTTTACAATCAAATAAAATTTTCACGAATAATATTGCACATATCTATATAGAGTTAGCAAATTTTATTAATCCGTAATTTTCGAATGCGTGTATAAGAATCATAATTATTCGTCAGAATCATATTTTTGTTCCAAAATAGCGTTTATCGTACGCTATATTATGCTTTGTCTATAGTTAATATATTACGCGTACACAGTGTGTTGAGATAAATATTATATATTATATGCAATATTATCTATATCATTTATTTCATATTGGGCCACTATATGAAAAATTTTAAATAATGTTTTGACAACAGATTTTCTTTGGCAAATGTGCTTAAATCGCAATTATTTCTTAACTTGAAAAAAAAAGGTTTATTAAAATATTCATTATTTATTATGCAACGATCTGTATAACGGACAGTTCTAAAATGTCTTTAAAATTATTTCAGACATAAGCAAAGAAGATTTTAAAACAATTAATTCCGATTTCAAGAGCACCTTATCGCCCGGATGTTTATCAAAAATATCAAAAATGTCAATCACAGTCGAGGAATTGCGATCTTTATATTTCGGTGATAAAGCACTGTCAGAGGAAACTCTAATGAATTACGTTGATTTTCTCAGTGACGTATACTTCTGTCGCAGTATAATGGAAGTAGTGGATATTCAGACAAAATTGAATAATAATAACAAACCGACGTATCTGTATGAATTTTCATACGAGAGTGAAACTTCTCCCTCGAGAAAAATATTTGATATTCGGATCCCAGGTATTATCACTAATTAATTTAAAACTATCTAGCGACTTTTAATTTTAGAGAGTATGTATATCATAATTACTCATATCGTAATTACGACATAAAATAATTGTAAATGTTTCTAAATTTTTTCATTTCTAAATTTATATGAATTTAAGGAAACAAAAAAATAGTTCCATTTTATAATATTTAATTTACAAAGTAATCTCTTTTAAAGTATTTAGAAGGTTATTTTGTAGATTTAATTAACGGTTAAATGATGATAATATTTTATAGGTGTGTCTCATTCGGAGGATCTGGGGTATTTGTTTTATTCTAGTATAATGAAAAATTTCGGCTTGTCACCACCTGCAGTTGATTCAGAAGACTATAAGATGATAAATGGTTTAACGCAAATATGGACAGATTTTGCTAAAACAGGGTACGAGAAATTTAATTTGTTTTTTTTTTAATTTTTGGCGTGTCTTTTTAATCACGATATTTCAATTTATTAGTCACATATTAATGATTACTTCTCAATCTGATTTAGGAACCCAACGCCTATTACAAATTTCTGGTTGCCGGTGGCCGGTTCACAAAGCGGAAAATACAATTACCTGAATATCGATACAAATCCGCAAATGAAAGTCTTTTATAAAGGAGAAGAAAGATGGGATTGGGAAGAGAAGAAGAAGAAGTTATAGCGCTAAAATTTTATCTACGTTAACATTTTTTTCCGGGTATCTTTTGCGTTTATAATAAATATATATTCTTTTGTTATTTTTCAAAGAAATTTTTTAATTTTTTAATTAATGGAATATGGGTACTATTATTCTTCTTCTCTTCTTAGAAGAAGAAGAAGAAGAAGAAGATATATATATGTTACACGTATATATCATGTCATTTTTAAATTTTTAAGATTTCTAATTTCTAGTATAGAATTTGTAATGTTTAGAATTTCTAATTTATAAGATTGGGACGCTTTAACGCTATTTCATATATATTTATATTAATCTCATATATGTATTGTTACATGTTTATTTCTTCAATATATAAGAATAATACCTTTATCAGTTTTTGCTTCTTTCTCACTCCACTTTGTAACAAATAATATTTTGTATTGATTAAAATTAATTGTAATCTATTTGGATAAAATGAAGAATTTGTTTTTAGCTTTATACTACGTTTACGCGAGCGTTACTTCTGATAATTCACTTACGATAATTCACTCGTCTACGCGGAGTAAATTATCGTAAGTTATTACAAAATCCCGTTTACGTGAAGGAATTATAGTAAGTTACTACAGAACTAACGCTCGCGTAAACATAGTATTAGTCCCGGAGAAATTAACCAATCACATTCGAATGTGAGGAGAATAATCGAATGTGATTGGTCAATTTCTTACGGCTTAGGACTTTAAGCATTTATTATAGGGAAAATCTTCGAAACGACCTGACAACACTGTGTTTCCTCCGCCATCTTGAAGAGTTCTTTCTCGTCGCTTCTTCTTGCTGGTGCACGTGGTATGTTATAATTTCGCCTTTATTATCGGATTTAATATTTCTTTTAATAATCAGTTGCGTCGAAATACGTATTTAACGATCGTGAAGTATTCTAAATTATTAAACATCGCCATAGAGTACAACAGTATTTACGAAAAATCATCTCTTTTACAATGTTGGGTATACATAACCTATTAACAAACTATTTAGTCGAATTTAATAAATAATAATTTATTTAACTAAATAAATTTATCTTGTTTAGAATATACAATCATAATAAAAAGTGTGATGCAATATAATACAAGGATACATATAAAATTATAATAAATTTGATAATGATTGTAACAGGAAGTCCAAGATGTCGTCGCACTTGAACTGGATGATAATCCGCGACAACAATGCCTTCCTTCTCAAGAAGCGCAACATCAACAAGCCGTTTTCTACGGTTAGGCTCTCGCTATATCTTAAAAAGCATCATTAACCACGCTAACCTTAAGAAGTTACGCCTCAACAATTATTTTCTGCTGTTACATAGAATAATAATTGTTTAGGAAGCCAACAACTTGACGAATCTGAGCAGTTATCGCTACTCCGGTTTGGTTCATCGTAAGAGCGTGGGCATTGTTGATACCCCTGACAAAAAGGGATTCACAGTTGTCTACAAGAAAGCAAAAGCGGTCAACAAGCCGGCCAAAGCTAATGTGAAGAGCACAATGAAGGCGGGAGCTCGTCGTTCCCTCCATAAGTTGAAAACTCTGCTTAGAAAAAACAAGTATCGTGTGGATCTTACCAAGGTAATCATATAATTGTCGCTGATTATAGTAGTTTATCAATTTTTTCATTATTTTGCGCTTTAAGTAAAAAACTTTGAGGAAAACTTCAAAGATCTTGTCACAGACTGAATAGAAAATCTAACATGTGGTTTGAAATACAAACAGAATTTTTATAATTTTTGAATTAATATTAAAAATTAATATTAATATTAGAACTTCCAATAATTGACAAATTCAGAAGAATTCTATGGATTAATACTATTTTCACTATGGATCTCAATATAAGTACTCATATGTGCATGTGAGCTTGCAAGACTTTCGTAATTAACAGTTGATTCTCGAAGGCACATATATACCTTTGATCGTCAAAAGATTAATATTGTTTTAAAGAAATTTAAAATATCATTTTTTTTATCTTTTCTTATTCTATTTACTCTTTACTCTTAGTATAATTTTGGTTTTAATTACGTGCTATTTGCCATTAATACTGTACTAATGCTAGAACGTAATGTGTTTTGTAGGTAGCATTGCGACGAGCCAGTGCCGTGCTACGGTCTCAGAAACCTCTTCCCACTAAGAAGACACGAACCACTAAAAAGACCGATTAATTTGTATACTTTACTAAATATACATTGTAAATTAGAATATTTGTCACGGACGATGTATTCTGTGAAGTAAATGTGCTCTAGCTTTTTGAATTTCTTTGTTTTAATGTATTATATTATTCGCTTTTGATTTAAAAAAAATTTTGCTGTGCACTCTTACTTCGCAGGTATGTCATATTTTATTCAACAAAATACACATTTTACTTGAATAAAAATACGTATCTTTTTAGGTAAGCATTTACATTTTGTATCATATAAATTAACGCTTCTTTTATTTTGCAATATTTGTTTTACGTTATATAATTTTTTTTTTTAGATTTAAAGGAAAATCAACCAAGCATACTCCTTGAACGATTTGTAATTCATCTGCAGAAACCAGGTTTTTAGGTAAATTTTATTTATTGTTGTGATATAGTTTCTAATTTATTATATGATTTATTACGTAAATGTCGAAAGTGATGACGTAATCATCGAGATATAAATGTTATGATTTACATAATGTTTGCTAATTAATCATTATTTAGTCTAAAATTCAAATAGAAAAATAACAGTAAACAAATAATTGTCTGATTATTTAATTTGCTTGCAAATCTTAAGTGAAATAGCATCTTGAGATAGTATAAGGCATTTATGTTTTTATTCTTTATATTAAATTTACTTTTAAATAAAATGATGTTACTATAATCACCAAGATCTATGAGTGCTATGATTTGTATAGTATTTGCTAACTGATTATTATTTACAACCTAAAATTCAAGTAAATAAAAATAGTAATTTTAACTAATACAATTATTTTATTATTTAGGTTGCGTGAATCTTAAATGAAAGGACATCTTGAGATTGTGTACAAAAGGTACTTATATTCTGCTATACTGCCTTATGTTTCGAGTTATTTTTTAAAATAAAATGATGTAATTACCAAGATCTATGAATGCTATGATATTTGAATTTGCTACTTCTGACTTCATAAATCTCAACAAGATATATTAATAATATTACTCAATAATAAACACAGAATTTTCTTTTTATTCCTCAGGTTTGCGAAATCCTTGGAAATCGTAATCGAAGGACAGAAACTACAGGTAATTTCTATTTATCTTATGGACATGATTTTTTAAAATTATGTAAAAATATATTAGTATATAAAAATGATGATAATTATCCACCAAGATCTATGAGTGCCATGATTTGTATGGTATTTGCTAACTGATTATCGTTTTCATTAATCTAAAAATTTAAAAGAAAGTAACATTTAATTAATACAATTATTTTATTATTTAGGTTGCTTGTGAATCTCAAGTCCAAGGCATCTTCAGATAGTATAAAGGTATTTATATTTTCCTTTATTATATTTTGAGTTATTTTTTAAAATAAAATGATGTAATTACCAAGATCTATGAATGCTATGATATTTGAATTTGCTACTTCTGATTTCACATAAATCTCAATAATATATATTAATAATATTGCTCAATAATAAACACAGAATTTTCTTTTTATTCCTCAGGTTTGCGAAATCCCTGGAAATCGTAATCGAAGGACAGAAACTACAGGTAATTTCTATTTATCTTATGGACATGATTTTTTAAAATTATGTAAAAATATATTAGTATATAAAAATGATGATAATTATCCACCAAGATCTATGAGTGCCATGATTTGTATGGTATTTGCTAACTGATTATCGTTTTCATTAATCTAAAATTTTAAAAGAAAGTAACATTTAATTAATACAATTATTTTATTATTTAGGTTGCTTGTAAATTTCAAGTCCAAGGCATCTTCAGATAGTGTATAAAGGTATTTATATTTTCCTTTATTAGTTGTTTTCCATTTACATCAAAACTCAGATAATTCTCACTTGTGATGTCATTCTGTCTTTATTATTCATTAATTGCCAAAAAGGATAGAACGACGTCACAAGTGAGAATTATCTGAGTTTTGATGTAAATGGAAAGCACCTATTATCTTATGTTTTGAGTTATTTTTTAAATAAAATGATGTTGTCGTAATCACCAAGATCTATGAATGCTATGATATTTGAATTTGTTACTTCTGACTTCATAAATCTCAATAATATGTGGTAATAATATTGTTCAATAATAAACACAGAATTTTCTTTTTATTCCTCAGGCTTGCTAAATACCTGGACATCGTAGTCAAAAGACAGAAACTACAGGTAATTTTCATTTATCATATGGACAACATAATTTTTTTGAATTATGTAAAAATAGTATATCAAAATGATGATAATTATCCACCAAGATCTATGAGTGCCATGATTTGTATGGTATTTGCTAACTGATTATCGTTTTCATTAATCTAAAATTTTAAAAGAAAGCAACATTTAATTAATACAATTATTTCATTATTTAGGTCGTTTGTAAATCTCAAGTTCAAGGCATCTCGAGGCATATTGGATATGAAGGTATTTATATTATTCTATATTATCGTATATATTGAATTATCTTTTAAGCCGAATGATGTTATTATAATCACCGAAATTTATGAAAGATATGATATTTTAATTTGCTATAGCAAATACTTATTCAGTTTGCTATTTTATTAAAATAATTATTTGTTAAAATTGACTATCAACATTATACTCTTCAGTATTTTAGTCGTGTTTTAAATGTATACTTACTTATGAACTTTCAAGTATTTGACCAAACGTTTAGCATTAGTTGTGGATAATTTTATATTACAATTGTTGTATGCCGAATATGTTTCGTCCTTTATTATGAAGTAATACCAACACTAATGTAAGTTGCAATGGGTGGCAGTGTGGTCTTGTGGTAAAGCGCCAGACTCGTAACTCCGAGGAACCGGGGTTCGAGTCCACCTGATCACAGGAATTTTTATATTCCAAACTGCACTCCCCGCACGAGTGGGGCTCGTGCGGCGAAACTGGGCTATCTTTCGGAGGAGACATTAAATTTGAAATTGGTCGTCAAGCTTGGGGAGCTTGGGAGTTTTGGGTCAATAATACTGCTATCACTAGCTGCAATATTAGTACGAGCATCATGTTTTATATTATGTTCGTAGAATAAATGCTTTTCAAACTTTGATTTATCGACATAAACTAGGATTATCCAGACTTTGCAATGAAACACATGAATATTCGTTACGATCCTAATATTAAAATACATGTGATGCGTTTTGTAATTTGCTATTGAATATTTCTGCCTAATATCTAAACAATAATCTCTGCTGCAAAACATATCGGAAAGTAATGATTAAAATTACATTGTGAAGACGCGTTTGTAAATATTGCTCGCAGGAGGTCAAGAGCACGGATATAATTCTTTGTCCAACTATAAATATTAATCTCAGTTTGAATATACTTGATTAGATTATACAGCTTTACTTTTATACATTATTCGATCACTTACACTATATTTATATTAAAAAACACAGAATGTCTACACGACAATTAAAAGAACACTGTTGTCTGTACATATAGGCAAAATTAATATTATTTTACAATTAATGTAATCCTAGAAAAGTAATAAATATATAACTGAATACACGTTTAAAAAGTTCGATCGAAAATCGTTGCGTAATATGACTTTGTCGGATTTTCCGTTTTACCGTTTGTTTGTAAATGTATATAATAATTTGTATTTATTATATTATATGCAGCTTTTTGTTTATATGAAAATTTTGATTTGAACATTGGGAATAATTTTATATATTATAGCTTAGCCAGAAAACGAAATTTATACGTCACAAATATTAAAAGCTATTTAATTATTAGTAGAGTACCTATCTTTGAATTGGAAAAAATTTATTTTTTAATTTTCATTTAGGTAAGTTATTTAGTCGACAGAAAGGAAGAATAAATAAATTGTTTAAAATGATAAATTTCCATGGCTTCTGTCGTGCAATTCGTACAAAATTCTTGGAATTCCTAAATATGTCTTGTGAATATGATTTAAATCATGTGAAACAGCGTATCTCGTTGATTCATTTCAATAACGGAGGTAAAGATGGAAGTAAAGTTGTGACGTTCCATTTTATAACAGATTTTACATATTTATTTTCACCGATTATTATACTGTGGTAGAATAACATTGTGACGCGAGGTCATTTGAATTTTACTTTGAAGATGGAAATGCATATATTATGTCAAATGTGTTATTAGTAGTCCGCGAAGTTCTTGACAATAGTATTTGCTGTCAAAGAATAAAATAATCTCAATTTTATAATTTCACGATAATTACTATATATATCCTTTTATTTCAGAGGGCAATATCTTTGTTTCATATTTCTTATCCTTATGGATAATTTCTAGTCCATAAGCAATTTTTCAGTGTCTTTTACTCTATTTATGAAATTATATTAATTGCGAGATTAAGTTATAAATATTAATAACGTAATATTAAATATAAATAAACCAAATAATGCATAATTAGTAGAGTTTTCAAATAAAATTTCTAATAAGAATATCACATTCTCCGACAATTTCAGCTACTCCGCTTTGTAGAGAAAGTTGCAGTTGCGAATTGAAAGGGCAAAACTATTTTTCGTTTTCTCATCACTAGATCATTTTTCTTCTATTGTTTCTTATACAGGTATATTTTGATCGACTTTCTTTTAATTGTAAGTCTAAACTCTGAATTTTAATTATGGTTTGAACAAAAGTCAATATTTTATGCAACTTAAATTTGCCATTGATAATCTTATAAATAATAGTTTTGATAATATACCTAATTAATAAAACCAAACGATCAAAGCATAATCCATTCATTTCTGAAGAATTTAAAAATGCATACTATCCCGTCGCTACTTCCACACGTTGGCTTCAGAAATATAAATTTATTTCCACTTTTTTAAAATAATTTCCATTAGATTTTTATTTACCTCAACCAAGTTGAGGTATTAGTCTCTAATTTTTTAATCACATATTTCTTCCACTTTGCAGCGATTCTACATGCTTATGACGTCCATTTTATCTACCCTCGTCCAAGGATTGCAAGAGGAAGAAGTAGGACATCGCGGTGTTCACGATCTGACAATGAAGATAACAAATTAGTCATCTTTAGTAAAAAAAAATTGATTAAATAAATAAATAAATTCTATTTAAAAAGTCATTTTAATGATTCAAAAATTAGTTCTTTCTCGGAACACTCAGAATTAGCTTAAAATTTAGAACTCCCCGCTGTTCCCTTCTCTTTCTACCTGGTCTCTTTCCAATTCACGTTGACACATATATTTTCATACGAACAGAAGTCGCTGAAGTCGATTGCACGATAAAAAGCCGAAAATAAGATTCGCACAGAGTGATAAGCTTCAGCTATAAGCTTCGCACGACGAGCCATTATTTTAAGTACTCACGTTGGTGAACATGCCGACGTCCACGGAAGACAATTTTAACACCCTTATGATCATCGGCTTCTGCATCATCGTCACGATAACGTTCACCCTAACGTCGCGATCGAGACTGGAATCCGGCCACTCGCTGAAATATATCCCCTCACGAAAGTGCTCGCTCTAGACGCACAGGTACGACACGCAAAATAATTAATTCTGGTTCTCACGATAAAAGGTAATCGTCCGTCTGAGGAAGCTCGATCGAAACTCACCGCGCTCGTAATGAGACTACCGTACCAAGCGTAGATGAACGTTTGCAGCAGTTTCAACGCCATGAAAGAGACGAACAGGAAGAACTGGCCGATCGTCAGATGAGTGAGCTGTTATCACAGCATTTTGTTAGAATAACGATGATACTTTCGTAGCAACGTATTAATCCTTAAACGCGCAATTCTCCGTAGCGTTCTGAGTATTTTTAAATAAATAATGACCGCTAACGAATCCTAAAAGAGTATATTTTGAAAATTATACGCACCGGACTCGCCTCGAAGATCAACGCGCACATGAGTATGGCGTTTGCGAAGAGCATCCGTATGATTATCAAGCCCCAGATATCGCTCATTATATGACCGCATCGCAGCAATCGGCGATGCGTGTGCACGCACGTGTCCAGGAGCTCCGTGAACGTTTCCCGGTTCTCGCGCGGATTTGCCAGCCTGGCAGACATCGCCCGCAGTATCGAGGAGATCTGAAACGCGTAGTAGCCGAAGAGGCTGTCGACGCTGCCGATGGTGAACATCACCCACCAGCAGGCGGATATCTGGTGCACGAGATGCAGGTAATAGGGGAGCCCGTCTGTCGGCGCGGGCCACGGGAATTTTGCCGCGACCGGCAGCCTGTATCTTCGGGGTTTCGCGTGACGAACGATCTGGCGGGCGATGGAGATCAGCGCCGGGCAGATGCTCAGCAGGACCGTCGATCCCAGGACGAAGCACAGGATGTAGGACGGTCGGTCGAACGCGTACAGTGTGGCGAGCACGGTTTCTCGTCTTCGGGCGAGTTCACGCTCGAAGAGGTCGTTCAGCGTCTCGTGAAGCTCCATCAGCCTCTCGCGTTTCACCAGGAAGCATGCCGCCTGGAAGAAAATAGCAAGACACGCTTTGTTTCCTCGAGAGCTTAGGAGATCAGTCATTTACTTCTTTAAATACCGATTGGTATATGTCTAAAGAATATTTAAGGAAATAAAATGACTGATCTCCTAAATAGCATTGAAGTGTTAAACAGCGATCTCCTTCGAACGGTTTCCGCCGAGATTCCTGAATAAAGATTTCCGCAAATTGTTCTAATCTTGCGACTCGAGACAGGCTGGTCAGAAGAAAGAGAGGATAGGTGAGAATAGTACTTTAAGAATTGTCTACGTTAATTTGACCGATTAGAATAATGTACAATAAAAACTTGCAAATAGGGTTGCGCAATTGGGCAACGAGATACCATTAAGACGGGCGCGATGAAGCTGCAGGTCATGCTGAAGGCCTTTGAGAGGAGCACCAGGTCGTCGGTGTGATCCCGACAGAAGTTTATCATGAAGACGCATTGAATGAAGCATATGAGGATCACCGAGAGGCCTGTAATGTACGACCAGGTCACCGAACGTGTTCGATCTTGCAGGACACCGCCGAGGTAGAGCATTTTGCGAATGCGACGGCTGTACACGCGATAGCGCAGCACTGCCGCGTCGATCCGTGCTCGTTCCCGAGGGTCTTTTGCTAGGATGCTCATGGATGTAATGGAAAAATAACGGGGAGAGTTCTTGCCGAGCGACAACGTGTAATTCCGCTGAAAATTGCTGGCAAAGTGGACGACGAAGCGCGCGGCGTTCACCGAGAGAGTTTAACGTCCGCGTAATGACACGGGGGACTCGATTCAACCCTTTCGGAACTCGGAAAGTTCGCCATTTACCGAATCAAGAATCTCGGAGGGGTGGAATGATTGCACGTTGCATCGCTACTTTGTTACTCGCGTACCTAATCGGGGGATGAATCGATAATGCATTAAAGCTCATTTCCGGAAAAAACTTTCCGTGTATTACCCTCTATTAAATGATAAGCGAGTTCCGCGAGTAGTTGTGAAAGATTGATCAGAGGCCGATTTATCAGAAGCACCGCCCTCGAGCATAGTTAAGTATATGTCGGTGCGAGCAACCCCCCTCGGCGCAAAACGAGCGAATAGAAAAATGCTTAGAAGGGATTTATAGGGTTCTGTACGTCGAAGGAAAGAAAAGTTCCGTCGCCGATATGTACTCGATATTGAAAAGCGAAAACTTGCATATCCGCAATGATTTCGATATTTATGTTAAGAAAAAAAATCAAAATCTTCAAGAATTTGTGAGTTATAGTGTACCTTCGTCTATGGATGTTTTTGTACATAAAAAGTTAGAACAAATAAATTCTGAAACATCTATTAATAAAATTATTTAATTAAAATTAATAATAATAATTAATATTTTAAACTCACTAAATTTTTATAATTCATGGAACTCTATAAATCATGGGACAAAAGTACATCGAATTGAAACTATGAAATACAAAACTTGTACAAAAGTTAATAATAATAATACATTAACAGCACGTTGCAATGAAGAAAATTGCTGCTATAATATATTTATAATAAAATATTTGTATAAATAAAAGTAATATATTTTGTATAAAGTAGACCTTGTTTTAATAAATAGATTTTACTACTTTTTTTACATAAAAATTTCAATCTGATCGAGATTAGTTAATATTCTTTTTACTCTGAGAATAATCGATACATTTTTTAATCTGAAAGATATTTTTCTGATAAGATAATTTTCGTTACTATTGATATATTATTAAATATCTCTGCAATACATTTTTCAATTTAAAATTTGGTTGAAATTTGAATGAGCGGCGATATTTCGAGAGAGATTCGAAACAGCCAATCAAATAACGGGACGCTGCAAGTGCATCCGGCACGTCCAGAAATAAAATGCGGCCGACTTCAGTTTGTTGCCGCAAGTGCCGCAACAACGCCGATCGGAGGAACGGGAAGGTTCGGACCGTAAAGTGTTTTCGGAAGTGTGTAGCTTCCTGTGAGAGAAGCTAGTTTTTTCGAAACGACCTCTTGTTCCAGGGCGACGGTGAGGTTCGATAAGCGAGCGATAAGAAAAAGAGAGAGAGAGATGAGCTTCAGCCTGTCGCAGTGAAGTCCGCGGAAGCGCAACATAACCTCTATAACCTCCTCATTCGCGTGCGAAATCGCGGTGTTCCTCGGCCGGCGGAATGGCGGTCGGCTCGACGAAGGTGGTCCAGGTGACGAACATCGCGCCCCAGGCCACCAAGGACCAGATGCAGACGCTCTTCGGGTATCTGGGCAAAATCGAGGACATCAGGTTGTACCCTACCATCCGGGATGTCGCCGTGCCCGTGCAGTCGCGCATATGCTACATCAAGTTTCACGACCAGGGCTGCGTCTCCGTGGCCCAGCACATGACCAACACCGTCTTCATCGACCGGGCCCTGATAGTGATCCCCTACCAGAACGGAGACATCCCGGACGAGCAGCGTGCCCTGGAGCTGACCAACAATGGCACAGTCGTGCCAGGTAAGAATGCAGTTTACCGGACCGCACGCCACTGTTAATCTTCAGCAATTTCACTGTCCTAAAACTCACAATTTATTTTAACTTAATGACTAGATAACTCAATGGGTCGAATTTGGTTGTTTTAATAATTTATAATTTTATGAAATGAAAACCATGTTTCTTGCCCTTGTTTTAGCCTCTCGCGTGTCTTAGCCGCATGTTCGTGCAATGTATCTGTTGTTATGTTTCAATTTTTATTTAATTTAAAATGTGTTACTTATCATTCTTGTTGTATTCATACAAAATACTACGGTAGACCAATTAGTTGTGGATAATTTTATATTACAATTGTTGCATGCCGAATATGTTTCGTTCTTTATTATGAAGTAATACCAACACTAATGTAAGTTGCAATGGGTGGCAGTGTGGTCTCGTGGTAAAGCGCCAGACTCGTAACCCCGAGGTACCGGGTTCGAGTCCACCTGATCACAGGAATTTTTATATTCCAAACTGCACTCCCCGCACGAGTGGGGCTCGTGCGGCGAAACTGGGCTATCTTTCGGAGGAGACATTAAATTTGAAATTGGTCGTCAAGCTTTGGGGAGCTTGGGAGTTTTGGGTCAATAATACTGCTATCACTAGCTGCAATATTAGTACGAGCATCATGTTTTATATTATGCTCGTAGAATAAATGCCTTTCAAACTTTGTCAATGTTTCTTTATCATGTGTGATAAAGGATTATCTTTATTGAAAAACTCACTTTGCATTCGACTGATACACTTTAGGTAATTCGTTCAACATAACCATTGTACTGAACTTCGCTGTTCTAATTGGCAGAGACTTACTTACGATTATATGCACCTTTTTTTAAAATAAACTTTGATTTATCGACATAAACTAGGATTATCCAGACTTTGCAATGAAACACATGAATATTCGTTACGATCCTAATATTAAAATACATGTGATGCGTTTTGTAATTTGCTATTGAATATTTCTGCCTAATATCTAAACAATAATCTCTGCTGCAAAACATATCGGAAAGTAATGATTAAAATTACATTGTGAAGACGCGTTTGTAAATATTGCTCGCAGGAGGTCAAGGGCACGGATATAATTCTTTGTCCAACTATAAATATTAATCTCAGTTTGAATATACTTGATTAGATAATACAGCTTTACTTTTATACATTATTCGATCACTTACACTAGATTTATATAAAAAAACACAGAATGTCTACACGACAATTAAAAGAACACTGTTGTCTGTACATATAGGCAAAATTAATATTATTTTACAATTAATGTAATCCTAGAAAAGTAATAAATATATAACTGAATACACGTTTAAAAAGTTTGATCGAAAATCGTTGCGTAATATGACTTTGTCGGATTTTCCGTTTTACCGTTTGTTTGTAAATGTATATAATAATTTGTATTTATTATATTATATGCAGCTTTTTGTTTATATGAAAATTTTGATTTGGACATTGGGAATAATTTTATATATTATAGCTTAGCCAGAAAACGAAATTTATACGTCACAAATATTAAAAGCTATTTAATTATTATTTAATTATAAAAAACCATGTTTCTTGCCCTTGTTTTAGCCTCTCGCGTGTCTTAGCCGCATGTTCGTGCAATGTATCTGTTGTTATGTTTCAATTTTCATTTAATTTAAAATGTGTTACTTATTATTCTTGTTGTATTCATACAAAATACTACGGTAGACCAATTCCATTGTGATTAATAGTTAAACTTATTTTTGTATATTTCAATTTAGTACTGAGGAAGGCTTAGGAAAGTCGAAACATTTACTTTATATCCATTCTATTTATGAATACAACTTTGTAGTAATATAATGTTTTGTATTTAGCTCGTATTGTTGGTCCATTATTCTTTCATATTGCTTTATATAAAACGAGCCTAATATTTTAATAATTCATTATCCTACTCAAATTACAGACAAACATATTGAGAATCAATCTATCATTAAATGTTTAACATGTTACGCCATTTTGTTTATGCTGAGATATATATTGATTTCTAAATAGAAAACATGCTTGTTCCTATATAAAATGTTTTACCTATTTTTAGCATAGATCTGATCTGTCTTCAAATTCTTTCAGGCCTCTATCCGTCAGAACCAAAGCTGCCACCGAACGTAGTGAATGCTATCGAAGGTATTCCTCCAAATCACGTCATCACAACGATGGATCCCAAGCTAGAGGCAAATGGGTTACCAGCCTATCCGCACCTGCCGGGTCATCTGGATAGCAGACGTATCGAAGAGATTCGTCGGACGCTCGTGGTGGCGAATTTGGATTCGTCGGTGAGCCCTGAGCAACTGCTGGACTTCTTCATCAATAACAACGTGGAGATCAAGTATCTGCGTATGTGCAGCAGGGACTCGGACGCCGAGCATTATGCGCTGGTGGAACTGTCGGAACAGGCCGCCGTGGTCGCGGCATTGTTGCTGAATGGAAAACAGTTGGCGGAACGTCCGATGAAGCTGTACCACTCGACGCAGGCGATCGCGAAGCCGGAGGCGAAGAGCAACGAGGCTGCGCAGAAGGAGATTGAGGAGGCAATGTCGCGGGTGAAGGAGGCGCACAATCTCATCTCCGCGGCAATCGACCCGATGATCGGCATGCTTTCCAAGGATAAGCGGAGCAGAAGCGGCTCGCGCAGCCGTAAGTCCAGGTCGCGATCCCGCGGACGCAGCCGACGCTCGAGATCACGTAAACGCTCGCGTTCGCGCCACCGACGCTCGCGCTCCCGCCATCGGCGTCGATCGCGCTCGCGCTCCAAACGGTCTCGATCGAAGGAGCGCAGGTCGCGCAACTCGCCATCGAAACGACGCAGCAGCTCGCGCAGTCGCCACCGTTCCCGTAGCAGATCGAGAAGGTCGAGGTATAACTGAACGATCTTCTGTCTTTGCCAGCCCTCATGTTATACTCTTATATATTGAAAATCCTTATGCTCAGCTTACAAATTCTCAAAAAAGTGAAATATAGCATAGAAAAATGTTTCAGTATTGAAAAAAATATATATTCAAGATGCGATTGAAGACCATATGCAAAGAGATCATTATATTTTTATACGCATTAATCTTTTTTTATCTCATCGAAGGTCGCGTCGATCACCATCCAGATCAAAGGAACGGAAGAAGAGATCACCGCGCCGTCGCAGTCGTTCACGTTCACGAAGCAAGGGCTCTACATCCAGGTCCAGACGTTCGCGTTCCAAATCCAAGTCCAGATCGTCCAAGTCCAAGTACTCCTTGGACAAGTCCAAGGATAAAGATCGGGAGAGGCGCAGCAAGGACAAGTCGGACAACGGTAAGAGGAGCGACAGCGATCGGGAGAGGCCCGAAAAGGAGAGTAGCAGAAGCGAGAAGAAATCCAGCAAGGAAAAACGGTCCAGCGACAAGTCGGAGTCCAAACAGTCGGACGACAAAGGTAGATCCGCATCGGAGAACGACAGCAAGGAGAAAACAGAGTCGGAAAGCTAGACGAAGACTCCGCTCACAACCGACACAGTTTTTCAAGCATCTCGTTGAATTCGATAAGCTACCTGTCTTTATCGCTATGTATTGGTATAGTAAAAAATACATGGATACATGGCATTTACATCAAGATTCTTTTGGAGTGGCGATCCATGCGCGTTGATCGAAATTTACCGTAGACTGGCGTGTTTAGGCATTGACCTTCTTTTTCTTCTTTCTTGGAATCGGCGGTGGCTTGACATTTTTCTCTTCATCTTCCGCTTTCTCGTTGCGCACTTCCATTTTAGGCGCGTTCTTAGACGACCTAGGGAAACAATGCGAACAATCCATCGTGATCTCTCAATTGGACAAGCTTGGTCAAAAGCATCTTTAACCATTACTTACATTAAGCTAAACGGTTTGTGAGATAAAAGTAGTAGCAATGTTTTAAGTATTAATAATTGTGTTTCAATAACTATTGTAACCGGTTATAGGAGTTCAGTGTGCCTGTTAGTTTAAATAATTAATTGATCTGATTTATTACAATACATTAAAAGTATTGCAGTACTTTTGCCCAGGATTGTATAAAAATCGATAAACAATAAAAATACGGGTATAATACATACGACCTATAAATCACGAGCAAAATGTATTCCCTTGAAGAATGTAATCTGTGAATTATTGCTAGGTTTTTTTTTTAGGGTAAGCGAGCGTATACCCTGCGATATCCTGGTTTTCGTAAACCACCACATCGTCGTAGATTTCCATCTTCATGGGAATTGGCGCGCGGAAAAGCGACTTCTTTTGCACGTTTTTTATGGTCGATCGTCTCTTTAGCACTACCTGCAACCGTTATATTTTTTTTATTAAGTTGTCAATCTCTTTATCATGGAAACATTTTTTTTATGATCTTCCTCACCATTCCCGTGTTTCTGTCTTGTGAAGAAAGCGAAGTCATTTCCATCGAGTCATTCATGTGTACCTTACTACGCAGCATGTCGTCCACTTGACAGCTTCCTGTCGATCAAGACAAACGTTTACTTTTTTAAAGGACCTAGAAGTAAAACGCTTCTGTGACATTTTGGTAGAAACTATTAGAAGGTACAATTGCTTACGCATTACACATTCGTCGTACTGGCCGAGAGGGTCTATTTGCAAAAGCGTAGATAATGTATTAGGATGACGCAAGTCCATGAATATCATTATAATCGCCAAAAGAACGCAAAGCAGACCTGGAAAGAAATATATTGAAGATAACGCGGATGTCAAATATGTCGTAGAAATAATGTTATCAATGTGCTAAATTGAACTTTGTTTGGAAAAAAATAAAGTGAGTAAATACAGTCTTATTTCTGTTCAAATTAATAACTTTATTAAAATTAATAATTCACAAATAGGAGAAAGACAGTAATTAAAAATATTAAATGAAAGAATAAGAGGATCCAAGAGTTCGAAAATATCAAAAGTATAACAGATAAATTAAAAAATCAGCGTCCGAAGGGCTCAATATTCGCCAAACTGAAGCTGTCAAATGAGATCTACACGTGAATCCGGTCAATTTAAGTAACAATTAATCACCACATCCGCAAGTCATCCAGAAATGCAGGCCCAATGTCATCCTAATGACGCCATCCTCGAAGGGTATCACAAGTGGAGTTGGATTGTGCACGCAGACCCACACGAGACAAGTTAACAATTGTAAGCCGCCGATCAAACCGGTTAGATAAGCAGCGTACCGGCTCACTGACTGCAGGAATATGTTAGCCAGTATCCAGCAGGCGAAGGCAGTCCTGCAAACAGTTTTTTACGGTAGAACACGTTCATTGTAAAAAAAAATTGCTTATTTTTATTTGCAGAATCAAGATTTATACTATTTATAGTATCAGTCAAGAAGTCGCTTCAAAAAATAAATACAACATATTTTTATATAACATGAAACTTAAATTTTTTCTTTCTACTTTTATTTTCGCTTATGTCTTATGTATACTGACCACAACAAGATGTGACAATACCAGCCGGCGGTTCGATAAAATCTCCCAAATCGAATGCCCTCCCCATCGATAACGAAATACTCGGCGATCCATAAAATTGGAATGGGCAAACCCTTTCCTTGGCCTTCACGGAAGGTCCTCTGCAGCAGTCCAGCTACAGGAAGTTCATTAATATTATTTAAATGCCCTGACAAAGCGTGATGAAGTAATGATTCACAGCAAATATTACCGTAGGGCCCAAAACCGATTATGCCTTGATCCCACGTCCAGGGAAACCTTTCGTTGTAATTGATCGTTTCTTTTGCGAGCGGCGTGCCTTCTTCCGGTTTGGCTGAGGAAGAAATTCTTTAATTAGCATAATTCCAAATTGTATTCACAAGATATGCATCACACTTCGGCAAATCAGCGAGTTAAAAAGAGGATTAAACTTATTTTGGATAAAATCGTATTTCTCCTTGAAAATCATCCAATGAATTCTTGTAGATATATATGTGCAAATGTATCTCTCTATTTTCGACTCATTCTTTTAAATTACCTTTCAGTGTGACGTTCACCGATCTGAGCCCTATTTTGACTGCCATATGAGCATCGATCTCGTGACCTATGCCAGCCCGATAGGGCGTTTTGCTTCTCGTGCTGCCGTATTCCCATTCTTGACCGAAATTTTCCACTGCAAATTCATAACGTTCGACATACAGGTGAATTCAATATATCTGATAACATAGAACAGATACCGAAAAAAAATTTAGTTTTAAAATATTTATACCTATTAACAAGCACCCAATGGTAATGCTGAAGCCGATCTTTATAGTCATGTAGATGCTCTGTACGATACAAAAATCATTTCATTAGTATGAGAAGTTTAAGGAGTTTAGTGTACTAAGTGAAGCAAGTTGAGATCAGAGAATGCTATCAATACAAGATTCAAGCTAAAATTAAAATTAATTGTAAGAATTTTTTAAGTAATTTATATTTACATAGTATATATAATTTTTCTATATTCTATATTCTAAAATTTTATTTTGTGAGATTATTTTAAAGTAAAAAATAAGTAAAATATAGTTTGTGCGTGGTATAATTTTTTGATATGATATACGTCTACACGGTGTGTCTATGAACTTACTTAGACAAGTATATTAAAGAGTGTTTAAAGAAATTGTTTTTATTATTTCAGACAATTCCAATAACGCACAACGTGAGAAAGGACAGGTTGTAAAAACATCTGAAAGATATTCTAGGTTTCTAAGATGTTCCTCAGAACGTACGTGGTGTTAAGTCTAAATAAAAAGTCTAAATAAAAAGTGTAATAGTCTAAAGTTGAAGCTCTGTACTTACTTGCCTCTTCCGATAGCCCGGTATGATGCTAATGTAGGAAATCGCGATGATCACGAAAACCATGATCAATATGGTCTCGGTCACGTCCACCGTCACCGGAGTATGATACTCGGGGTATTGCGAGGGAAAACCCTCCGATCGTCCGAACTGAAACCACATGAATGCACCTATTCTTTCTCAGCGACGTAAATAATTTAAAATAATTTATTATTTTAAGTCCAGAGAAGATCGCGGTAGAGGATCGTTTAAAACGGTTAACACTACGGACTAGTATATAACTTATTTGAGAAACCCGACGATGTTGCGGTTTTATCTGAGTTCCTTTTCCGGTTATCCTTACGCTCGAAACTGGATGATTAAAGCGCCAGCTTTATCGTATAGCTAAACTTCCGTGTATAGTTGCATGAATCTATATATATATATATATATATATATATATATATATATATATATATATGATCGCATAATTATATATATCAATATCAAATAAAATAATTCTTTGTCACAGATCTCTCGAGACTTTTCAGAAATTCTCGAGAGATTTACGAATTTTACTTTAATTGTAGGTATTTATTATTATCATATACTTTCGACAAGCTCGTTGTTTAATTATCATAATAATTGAAACGGACGTTTTTTTTGTAATGCCGAAAAAATAAGCAATTGAATAGGTAATTCGGATAGATAATTAGATCATTCTTAGTAATAATTACTATAAATAAATAATGATTCTATTATAATATATATAATAATTATCCTTATATTAATATTAATCGTAAAAATATTGAAGAAAATTGTTCACACTTGCGATTCTTCATATTCTCGTTCGTAATAATTGTATTCGTGCTTATTTGGCGTTCATAATTGTTTCATAATTTCAACATGCTCCATATTGTATTTAAATATTCACACGTTTATATCTTGGCATAATTTCATAGCTTTCATAATTAATTTCAATAACGAACTAAATAAAGCAGGAGCAGGTAGGCTAGAACGAAGAAAAAGAACTTAAAACATTAAAAACAATTTATATCAATTCATCAATTTGTTGCAAAGAGCAATATAACAGCAAAAGAAATCTAGTAAAATTGTGCACGAAAATTCTACAGTTGGAAGCTTTATTGTAAAAGAGTGGTAGATAAAAAGGATTTATGACAATATTTATAAAAGAATGATAATTTTAAAATTTTTCGCGCGCTACCGCTCGATGACTCGACCTCGATGATCGATCTAGCGCGTCGAAAGCGTGATAATCAACTCACGTGTCACGTGTACGCGACACGGCGCGACGTCAGGTTGAGGTTAGCCGCTTGTCATTAGGCACCCCTCGTCATCGGTTCTAAATAACATTTACATGTTATCATTTACATGTCGAGCTAAAGCAACCCTTTCGACAGGAAGTGCGAGCAAGATGTCGGTGAGTCCCTGTATCTTATGTTTTTCTTACAATGAACGTTTATTCTTAATTAATCGACATTTCCATAAGGAACGCTCCAAATTGTTATTCAAGCCACTCAAATTATGATTAAGCAGGAATTGATTTAAAAATAATAAACAAAATCAGCAATCGCCTGTAGACCAGTAAAATATACAGTGTTGTGTCTGAGTATCTGACTTGGTATTTTGTGCAGACGAAGAAGGGTAAGGTGTTGACCAAGGGAGCGAAGCAGATAAAGGAGGAGAATGTCTCCACGCTGAGCTTCTACGTCTACATGGCCCTAGGCGCAATGGGAATTCACTTTGCCGTGACGATGCTTCTGTTCGAGTTCACCGCGCTGACGATAGTAAGTCTCGTGTCCAATGGACGGGGCACCGCGGCCACGAAACCCCTTAACGATGTGCGTTATCGTTACAGAGTCTAACGGCATTCTCTGCAATTGTGTATATAGGCAGCTATCAATTTATGTCGTACATGGCTCGCACCACGTACTCGGAATCCGGTCAGCTCCTGGACCCCGGGGTCGATCTCAACATGGAAGGCGGCATAGCGGAGTGAGCGTTGGTTGCAATAGATAATCCTTTTATCGCTGTTGCCATCTTCCGTTGTTCATTGATCAAAGTATCATCGTTCTGTTTACAGACACGTCAAAGATTTAATTATACTGACGTCCGGATTGCAAATCCTGTCCCTCATTTCGAACTATTTCTGGTTATTGTGGCTTTTGGTAAGCATCTCTTGGCAAATCTCTGTTACATATTCTCTTTATTTAACGTCACAAAAAGACTGCGTATACATGGAATGTTTGTCATTGTGTATATTTTGTAAATCCCTGCAGGTACCATTGAGAGGGAGCTGGATGCTCTGGAAGCAGATTTTGGCTCCTTGGTTCTTCGCTCAGCCACAGGAACAAGCTGAGATGAGCGAAAAGAAGATGCGCAAGTTAGAGAGAAAAATGGCGAAGCGACACCAATGAAAATTCGTCGTTGCTGTGCAATAAGAAAATTCCATTGAATGACAATTATTGATTTAACCAGGGGACGGGTAGTAAATTCAAGAAACACCGGGAAGAGAAAGAACGTTTAAGATTTTTTTCTCAATATCCAGCACATCGAGATTGTGCGGTGGGTTCGGCATGTACGTAGGATAAGTATTAAGTGGAACGAGACTGCTCTCGAAAGTTTTATGAAAATGTACAAGACGGAAAAACAATTTCATAGGACTGGGGAAAAATTGCAAATTGGGAGAAAGATTTCGTCTCCTCTTTGCCTCTTTGCATTTCCGAACAAACTCAGCAGACTGCAATGTTCTTTACACGTCTAGAAAAATCGAGACGCTTTTCTTATTCAGCAATATTTGTGGATTTATTCCTATATAAGTCGAAGGGGCAACGCTAAATTATTATTAGGAAGTTAAATGTAATTATATGTGTATTCATTTAAGATTATATGAATTTATTAATAATTATTATTAACTTTGTCGACTTATATAGGAATAAAACCGTTCCTACGTATCTCGACGTTCGTTTTTCATCTATCTTTGTTAATGTAAATGATTTTTGTTATGCTAATGTAAATGACCTTTTTTTACAATTATAGCGATAATACTACAGTACGCTCAGTTTTTTAAATCTTCCACTTGCGCGTAAGAATTTAGTAAAAGATAAAGTGAACAGGTGCCTTCGTGGAAACGATGATAACGAATGACGTCAAAATACGCATTCAGGTGATGGATAAAAATCGAATAATGTAATGAATGTAATACTTATGTGTGTATATTGTATGTTTGAAAATTCAGTCGTTCTCCTTCCAGTGCAAATGGATTCAAACCAGATTACGATTAATCGGTATTATATATCGATTATATTATTCAACGATATAAATAAATCATTTGCTATTTATTAAATTGTGGAAGTTGATGTATCGACGCGCATCACAGTTGCATTTAAATCTATCGTATCTTACAGTTACATCTTTGTTTGGGAATGAAAACTTACGTTTAGCGATTGGCTTTGTTTGAACAGTTATATACTTATTTATATTAATCGTTGGGCTCTATTCTATACATTGGTCGCGGAATGTCTCTGTATAATGCGCGATGAATTTCAACCCTCTTTAAAATTAGGCCAACGTTTGTACTTTAACGTCTAACGTCAAACACGTTCGTTTAATTCACAGCTTTTGTTTTGGCTTTTACGTATGCACACATGACTGTCCAGTGAAATTCGCAATTCGTTTATAATATTTATATTAATAACGTTATTTATATTGCAATAGTTACATTACCTAAACGAGCAGATAAATTATTCCAAAAGGAAATTTCGTGAAGAGACCGTGAAAATAAAAGGAAGGAGCAGAAGGCTGTTTTGAAATTGAAAGACTGTATTATTAAATAGGAAATAGCAATGAAAGAAAATTGGAAAGCTATTATTTAAAATAGCTTTCCAATAATAAAATAGAGAATCAAAGTGTCAGACAAGGAAAACTGATTTATCTCTATAATATGTATATCGCGAGAATAAATAAGATTTTTTAAATTCTAACGTCGTAATTTAATGCAGGACTAAATCAAGAGTTTCAACTGGAATGTCCCAAGATCTCAGAAGATGCTTAGTCATAACTACATTACGTACAAAATTACCGTGTCTCAGAAGATGCTAAACATAATTAAATTACAAAATTACCGTGATTTTAATTGCATGAAAGCATAGTAAGGTACATGAAGAATAGATTCTTCATGATAAGGTATAATTAAATCTTAAAGAATCATTATTCTCGCGTATAAAAGTATCATATGAACCCTTGAGAGCGGTTTCAACACTATAATGATAATAATAAAAACTCTTAAAAGGTCCAGTCAAATGCGAATTTCACGATATGTCGATTTCACTGAACAGCAGCGTTAGGCACCGTCAAATTATAGAATCGAGCCATATACAAAATGCTAGATTCTATATTTGGCCGGCAATGAATTCTTTGCAATTGGAATAGCCAATATCTGATCTCGAGACATTTTAAATTAAGGAAATCTATTCTTCTTCTGCCTTGCTCGGCTGATCAATGAAGAGATATAGTTAAGATCTAGATTGAAGATATCTAAACTTATATCTCTCTTCACAGATTTCATTACAGATGTTACATTATGCTATATTATGGAATCGATTAGCAACGATTATACATGTGAGATGTATATATATTATGCAAAACTGTTTTTAAATTTGAATTTAGATCGTTGAAACGTGAGTGCTATTAATTTTTTACCGACTAAACGTATTGTCTGTTCCAATTGCTGGGTATCGATATATGTATATAAAGACTAAGATGCATATATCCGGATACAAGACGTCTTGAAATGCATCGTGAAACAATCCTTATACGTTATCGGTATCTAAGCCTTTCTTCATCCTGTAATCGTACTCCGATTGATAACTCGGTGGATGATTGTGTTGGTGCACCCCTGTCGGCATGAACGTCTCGGCGATCACCGAGCACTTGCCGCGGCAACCGCGATGCTGCATCGCGCAACGATAGTGCGAGCTGTTGTTCGCTTTGGTACGAGAGGTCATGTTGTACACGTATCCTTCGTGAACCAGTTGCGGCTTACCTCTGGCGGACAGTCTGTAGATTACTGGCTCCACAGCTGCAAGTTTCCATCAATTTTCTTTTTATTAAGATTTGTTTCGCGAGCAACGACCAAGTGATTGATTCAATACAATATCTCACAATCAGCAAATTAATATCTAACTAATAACGCAACAAAATACCATGTACCTGATTGTAGTAACGAATTTCTTTCCAAATTTGGTTCATTAGACAACTCAATTATTTCTTCACTATCATTAATAGCCTCAGTGGTCTCGTTATGTCTGATATCCTTTTCACTGTTAGAATCATTCGTATCTCTTTCATTGTTATCTGATAAGAGACAGATATCGTCGTCTTTGTCGACATTTGATTCATTCCTTAATTTCTTGACTGAGTCGTAATCATCCTCGGCCATGCGTTTCTTTCTCGTTCTAGTGTTCCTCTTGGCTATCCTGTGAGAGTGCGCAGACTTGTCTGAAGCTTTGCTCACGCTTCCTTGCTCGCTCGGACCGTCGGACAGGGCAGTTATATCCTTAGAATCGTGCGGATCTGACATATTGACGTAATCATTTAACATTGGTATGATTTGTTCCTCGCAACCCACTAATCCGCTTATCTGCAGCATCTTCGCCACCTTTAGTAAAGTAGGCAGGTCGTCCTGTTTCACGTTCACCTCTCCTTGGTACATGAACTTCAGCAGAGACGTTATCTCCTCGTACTTTACATCTTTCAGTATTATCACCGGATGTTGGCAGGGATTCTCCTGCGAAGCAAGTTGAGCTGTTACCTAAATACAATTTTATTTACGGAACAGTCATAATAATACAACGACAGAGTCATACCTTGAATATGTTCTTAAAATAAGGACTGCACACAGAGAGAACTAGCTTATGGGCAGCCAACAACCGTCCCTCGACGGCGATTGTTACGTCGACCAGATCATTCTCGCTCAAGTGAGAAAAAAAGCCAGAAGTCAAGTTGTTGGAAAAGTTGTTCCACCTCAAGGAGACTTCACTCGACGAAAATATCGTGGCCATATTTCTCTGCATCCAAATAAGTAACCTTTAATAATCTCGGCTCTTTAATTCAAAGAATCTCTTATGATTTGATGAAAAATTACAGATATAGAATATTTGTTATATATTTTAGCTTTCACGGTGTGTGTACACCTTGAATTTAATTTTCGGGTTGGAGCCACGTGTCTGAATGAGTATCAAGTTGCTTCTCTCTGATGAACTGAAATGTTCATCGGAAACCAAACTCAAAGTACAATGCAATAATATGAACTGTGTTAAAAATAAAATATTAATTAAGTTTAAAGTTTCTCAACATGTGTTTATAAAGGCGATCAACTAAATAATATATTAATAATAATAATACATATTATAAATACATATATTAATATAACATTCTTATAATAAATATAAGTCAAAGCTCAGAGGATTAATTCTTGAAAATGACGATAAAAAAATAATATATACTATTTTCTCTATCTCGACTCGGTTATTATTTCACTAATATATTAATTCGTGTATATTTTAAAGTAATTGTCGTTTCGAACGTCAGAAACTGTTCAAATGAAGCATCCGAAGCTTGAATATCTCAATTATTTAGGGAAGACGCGATGGCGATTTTTATCGTCGGATGCGGACAACAAAATTCACTACCTGTCTATTAAAACGTGACTTCGTAAGCGAGGACGCACCTATTTCACGGTAACTGTCAAACATTTCTGTCACGAAAGAGGAAGATATAATGTGGAGTGCGTTCCGATTCCCCACCTGGGTGCTGAAAATCTATAGTGCACGTGACATATACTATAGGATTTTTAGCACTCGGGTGACTCGGGTGGGGAATCCGAACGCAGCCATGAAAAGGAAGACAGGCGGTTGCCAGAGAGAAGCCTGAGAGAGAGAGAGAGAGAGAGAGAGGCCATCCCAGTCTTTTTCATGGGACCGTCGAAAGCCCCTGTACATTAGCGCCAGTATATCCATTTTCGGAATTGGTACTACGTAGCCACGTTCATTTTCCGACACTGCCGACATAAAACATTATTTTAGTGTTACATCTGCAAATTGCGCGGTTTCATCTGATAACGCACAATTTTATTTTATTTAATCTGGTACTATCTAGTATCAAGAAAAATAAGGTATTATAGATAAGCAATATTTCTAAAGGCCGTCCTGCTTGTACCGAATGTCAGCGATTAAATGTATTTTAGACTTTGCATTTTCTTAGTTATAAATTAAATATTAGTTTTCATCTTAGGTTTTAACTAACATCCGCTAGAAACAGGTCAACCTTTATTCTTGTAGATAGGAGTATCAATTTTTTATGAGTAGTGCTCGTTCAAATTTGAAAATTGTTTCCAATAACTCTCTCTCTCTCTAAAAAAAAAAAAAAAAAAAAAAAAAAAAAAAAAAAAAAAAACCGTTTATTAATTTCGGGATTGCATTAAATTAACACAAAGGTGATGCGCAAAGAGTTAACGTGGTTTTTAATGAGTATATAATTATTATTTCTCGTGATAATAAAAGAATATAAAAATATTTGTTTTTTTTAATTTTCCTCAACTTTATCGATGCTTCACTTTAAAAAATAATGTAAATTATGTATATTACATCCGCTCAATGAACATGTGAATATAAAAGTTTAATGAAGCGTTGGAGCATTTTTACTTCATTATATGTTTTTATATCTCCCAATATCCAAGTAAAGTACGCAAAAGTATCTAAAGTAGGTAGGTACTGTGAGCTAGAATGCGAAATATACCGAAAACAAGAGATTTTGCCAAGTAAGAACCTAAATTAAGGTAGTTCGATGATGAAGGGCCGAAGTCAAAACAATGTTTATAATTTTTTTTTTTATGATTATAAAAAAATAGAATAACGCATCGCAAAGCTTCGTAACGACGTAAAAAGACCATTAGTAAATAATTTTTACGTTGTAGAATAATATTTTGCCTGAAATAGATTAAATAAAGTGTGTGTTAACGCGTCGCTTGACTAGTTTTCAACTTTAATTATTAATTTAAAAAAAACTGTACGGTGGATCGTGTTCACCTTCAACTATAGGCTTCCTCACAGTGTCCTCTTTCCATCGATATATATTGTTCAGACATTTTTGGCAAAAGATTTTTCGCAAACTCGTGTTATTCATAGGAAAATAACCTCTTTTCCTATTAGACCAATGTTAAAATCATTAAAATCACCTAATTTTAAAATTAAATATCTTGAGAACGGGACGGTGAATTATCTTTTTTCTGGGCTTAATCGATTCAGGAGAGTTCCTTTTTTCGATATAAAAAATAAAACCTATCACTTTTGGCAAAAGTTGTTCATCATCGTACTACCTTAAAAGAAGCTCACTTTCTACCTCGTGCGCATTCTAAAAGCTGACTTCGACTGCATGAAGTATCTCGAATCTACGAAATTGCGACGATATTTCACACTCTTGCTTTTCAATTTGAACAAACTGCCCCGAAAGAGAAAAAACTTCGAAAGATGAATTTAGGTAAAAAGTTCTATACATTTTCTATGAGTAGTATTATGTAATAAATAACATGTATCTGAAAAATTTTCCAATTTGCTAAACTTCCACATTCTCTCTTAATTTTACATTCTCGAATACGCGAAATGTAATATTCAAGGAATTTTCAATCCAATAAACATTTAAATAGAAAATATAAAAATTTATTACAAAATAAAATCATATTTATTTAATTTTCACTCCTTTCGTATTTTATAAAAACATTAAAAAATGGATTACGTATGTCAAAAAACTGAACAATCTTTAAATAAATATTCCTTTGGATTGAAAATTGGATTAATTTCATATCAAAATGGTATACCTAAAATTGTTTAATTTGTAGAGGCCCTCCACCACCCCCGCTGATTAGAATCAGCGGTCCTCTTTTGTGTAAATGTGTGCTTCTTTTATTGTTTTTAAAACAAACTTATTTTTAATTAAAATACAATAAAAATATGAATATAATACAATATAAGTATAATTGTAACACAAATAAAATATAAAATTTGAAAAAGACAATGTACAAAAAATGAAATTATTTATTCATTTATAATAATTTACAAACGTGAGGTTACATGAAACCATCCGCATAAAAAAAATTGCACTACAGTATAGCAATAAAACGATTAATTACACGTTATTCATTGCAAATTATATACTTTAGAATATTAAAAGAATATTAGAAACTTTATGTAACACGAGCATCTTTAATCCTAACATTTCACACATACAATTTAATTATATTACAAAAATATAAAAATACAAAATTAAAATAATATTCAAAATACATAATAAAAATAACATTATTAGCAATATAATAAAACAATTTTAATTAAACGCGGGATTATACGAAAGCGTTCAAAATACGTATAATAACATATTTTTACTAGACCTATAAATGTTACTCATATATTGATAAATGGCAATAATTAACCATTGGCTCAGCTAAAGCTCGAATCTTCAGCGTTTTATTTATTAAATGCCCATTATTTAATAAATTAATTAAATGCTGTGAAAAATTGACGATAATTTTAAATACCGAATTTAAATTAAAAATTACCTTAAATTATTAATGACTTTTTGGTACTCAAAATAAAAATCTGAATTTTTAAATTGACAATAAAAATTTTGAAATCAAATACTTATCAAAGACGTTCTCGGTTTTCGTCGCATGTCCGAACGTATAGTTCCTCCTTATCTCTATTCTTTATGACTGCACCTTAACTTCACGCGGTAGGATCGGTCCCGACGCGGGAAACCGATGGAATCGAATCAAATTGAATCGATTGATCGAATGGTTTGCGCAACATAAACGAGTTCCAACGTTGACTGCAGATAGCAAGGAGAATTAAAAAAGAATTTTTTTTAAATTCCCGATTTATAAAACACTTTTCCGTATCATATTTCTGTTTTAAAGAGTTCTAAAGAAATTCGTTTTATGTCACCAATTCTGAGTCCTTTTTCAGATACAAAAGAAATTCTTTTTCCAATGGCTTTTTCTATGCTTTATTTGAACGCTATTTTGTATCTGAAAAAGATTAAGAAAGAATCCTTGAAAATCGAAAATATGCAAATATGCAAATATGCGCAATATGTATAATTAAATGTGCATTTTTAGAATACTTTTTCGATAAGACAAAATTCTATTTTGACTTTACTTTACTATCTGCTTTCTAAAAAAATATGCAGTTACATAAAAATCCGATCTCTGTAATACTTATTATATATAGAGGGTGTAATGGGATCTATGGGACGTACTTTAGGGGGAGATAGGTCTCATTAAAAGAATTAAGTTTTGTTAAGAAACCCGTGTTCTTTGACGCTGAGGAGCGTATCTTTGTTTAGAACATCTGTGAGATAGTCAATCGGTCGTACGACAGTGGTGCAAAGCGCCCTGCAAAAGTTTCCGTAATTACATTATTATTTTACATTATTTCTATCTAATATTCTTGAAATAGACTTTCGACATTTTAAACAATTTATTAAATTTAAGAAATGTGAAATATAAGAATTGATTTTCTTCTAAACGCCTCTTGATTGAGATTAGCAAAATCCCAAGCAAAACAGTCATGATGAGGTCAAAGTGATGTTAAAGTGATTTTTAAGCGATGAATAAAGTCGTGATAACGTCATTATGAGTTTTATGTTCTACCTAGAATCGCTACGCTTTTCAGGAAGGAAGAAGAAAGTACGGTAAGTTGGAGAAAGTTATGACCGATTGACCTAAATTCTTCTGCTAAACTCATTTTTCGACTAGCAGCATTAAAGCATTAAAGATAACATTCAGTTGGTGAAGATTATTGGTATCTTTAATCTGTGCATAATCGAGCATTAGGGTCATCGAACATTTTTAGGTACATATTATAAATATCAGAAAATAGCATTTTTTTTCTCGAGTAGCCAAATCTGTTCAGAACAGATTTTGAAAGTGTCTGCTACAAATTTTGTATAGAATGCCAGCAGAAATATATAACAGAATCTATTAACAGAATATAGTATATTGACTACAGAAACTGAATAAAATATATCATTTTGCAACCATTTAAATAATGTATTCCATTTAAATGTCTACGAAATGACAGATTCTGCTCGATTTCTGTCGACAACCTACTATCAGATTATATCAGCAAACTCTACGGACAAAACACGAGTTTAATGCAAAAACGTAGATGATCTGTTGCAATTAATATCTGAGCAAATCTACTGTCAATTTGAGAAACGTCAAGCGACCGAGAAATAATGAGAAGCCATCGAGAACGGAGAAGCCGCCGGTGGAAAGGGAAAGTCCCCCACACCGCGTCAATTCACGCGCGAAGTTCTCAGTTCTCATTCGGATATTTGCTCGCGCGTGTCAAGCTGGTGATCATCGAGGCTCTCCGTCTCTTATAACTGATCGCGACTGCAAATCATAACAATCAGCTAACTGTCGAGTTTTGAACGATCGACGATCAGTTGGGAAAGGAATAAGTGACGAAGATGGCCCGAGAACCCCCGAAGTACGAGCTTCTGCCGGAAGAGAAGACGAGGGAGATGCTGAAGCTGTTTAAGGGCGAGAGGACTGGCTTTGTGCTCGTTGGTCCGAAGAAATACTTCTTCCCGTATAGATATATTGAACAGGGTGCCGGATTCTATAATTTCGAAGCCAGGCCGGATGATACGTGGATTTTGTCACATTCCAGATCAGGTCAGTATATTGATTGCAATAGTGATTTCTTGACACGTAGATATTTCTAGCGTGACAATTAATATTCTATAGACGCGAACGATAAAACATGAAGATTTAAATTACATAAAAACATTACGACGATATTTAAATTTAATCAGGCTTATTTTTTATTTAACGTCCTAACTTTTTAGGCGTCTTTTAATTAACGTTCTAATTATTTTTCAAACGTTTTATCCTAATTTTCTTCAAAATCATTTAATTAATTCTTCAACTTTTTAAAAATTATTTTTAAATGTTTCTTAATTAAATCTACGCTAATGTATTCTATTTATTTCAATCTTTTCGAATTTTATTTTGAATCGTTCTAATGAGCGAAAAGATAAATTGCCTTTTTTGATACGCGATAAAAGAAATTGTTGCTTTTGTTATTTTTAGGAACTACTGTAACGTCAGAGCTTATCTGGCTGTTGGCTAACAATTTGAACTTTGACTTGGCAAGAAAGCGCCTACTTACAGAGAGGTTTCCATTTCTTGAATTTAGTATGTTTAATCATCCTGAAGTTACTCGTGAATTTTTGTCAATGAATAAGGAGGACATTGCGAAGCAAGAGCTATGTCTGGAGATAGCCAAGCCCGGTTACGAAGTTATTGCTAAAATGCCGTCGCCTAGATTCATAAAGAGCCACTTCCCTTTCAGTATGCTCCCTGGACTTTTAGATGTTGGTTGCAAGGTAATAACTGAATGTAGAAAATCAATGGTCGAATCGTCACGACGATAAAATTATTGCCAGTCAGGCCGATTCATACGTCTTAGTTATTATTTCGTACTGGCGAATTACAATTACATTGAATTTGATACACCTGGCCAAGTAATGGTGCTCCAACCGAATAAAAATTTCGGTGTTTCCATCTTCTATTATTATTTCTCTAATACAAGTTATTGCGATAAATATTATCACATGTCTCAGTGGTCGAATTGGTACGACACCTTCACGGAATGAAGGAGTTTCCAGGTTCGAACCCTGGCTGAGGTAATATTTTTCGCAATAAATTTAATAATTTAATTTAAATTATTTTAAAAATGAGATGCTTATATATATAAGTATCAAAGATTATAAACGTCTTGACGATTAATCGGGCCAAAATGAATGTAGAAAATTGAGGAATTTATTAGTATAATAAATGTCACCCTTTATGACTTTGCGACGCTTTTTTCGAAAGGTCGTCTACGTTGCTCGCAATCCGAAAGACGTTGCAGTCTCTTGGTATCATCTTAATTGCGCAATGAAGACTCAAGGATATATCGGCGATTTTGCCACCTTTTGGGATTACTTTCAAAATAGTTTGAGTAAGTAAAAGATGTTTAGATGAAGCAATAAGTGTTTTTCATTTCTCTCTCTCTGTGTCTTATCATAGATATTTGTGTTATTTAACACTTCTACGGATGTCCAATCTTTTCCTGTAAGTCTTGTCTAGGCGATTGATTTGTTATACATAATAAGCATTCTTAAGGAGTTAATATATAAATATGAAGCAAGAGATTAAAAAATTTATAGCAAAATCAATGTTAAAATCACAAATAAAAAATATATTTTTTTTATTTAGACGAAAATTAATATAATAGGGGTTTTAGAAATAGTTGAATATGAATATGAAGTTGAACGTTCAAAATTTAAAATGCCGAATCCATACGCACAATATAGCAAAAATTTGAACATTAAAATTCTAGTAAATTTAACAAAGAAAAGAATTTAAAATAAAAAACTTAAGAAAAAAAAATTCAAAATTATATTCTTGCGCTAGAACATTAATTTCAGCGATGGCTCCTGATTTATGCAGTTAGAACTTGTTGCCTCTCAACAACGTTCTGACCAATTTATACAGCAACTAATATACAAATGGGTAAAACACATTGTGTATCTACTTTCCTTTCGTCAAATTTTATTCTAATCTTATGAACAAACTTAAGGCAAAATTATGTACAATTAAAAGAAAGGAAAAAAGTATTACTCTCCAAATTCGAACAGCTTCAGCTTGCAAACTATTCGGAATGACGAATGTCTGAGTAAATCTTTTTTTTAGAATGACCTATATATTATGACTTTTCAAAAAAATCAGTGATCTCTCCTCCTGAGGCATTTTGTATATCTGCTTATATTTCTGACAAAAAAATGCATTGGCTTTATATTTATTTTTTTGGGAGGGGGGGAAAAAGAAGATAAACATTCTTAATATAATTTGTTCTTTACAATTTGTTCTTCCAGCTCCCTGGAGTCCATATTGGGCACATTTAAAAGAGGCGTGGGCCTTGAGAAATAACAAAAATCTCCTGTTCATGTTTTACGAGGAGATGACACACGTAAGTATTTTATTTTTGTTCTCAATGTACCAAATATACATTTTCAACACATATTTAATATAATATTTTATGAAATAATCTCTTTATTTCAATTTTTAAAAGTGATACGTTGTATGAAATAAACTCTTCTATTTTTCTTTCTTTATTCGTTCTTATCTTAACCATTTAGTGCATACAATGTTAAAAAAATGTTTTATGATATACTCTAATATATTTTGAATAATGAAAATAATATGATTATAATTCATCTTTTTACTTCAAATATTTAAATTCCAAACTAAACTCATATATATTAATTATATAATAACTTTTTTGTTAAATAATTAACATCCTGTTGCTTGCTCTTTTGATTTTTATATAAGAATGTAGAGAAAATTGAGTTAAACGTCTTCTAGGATTTTCCGAAAGCAATTAAGAAGGTAGCGAAATTTCTGAATAAGACATATACTGACGAAGAAATTAGCAAGGTTGTGGATTATCTGGACATTAAGAATTTCCGGAACAATCCGATGGTCAACTACTCTGAGTTGCTTGCTTGTGGGATCATCGCCGAGGACAGTTTCGTGAGAAAAGGAGGCACTAATTGGAAAAATATATTTACTGCGGAAATAAATGCCAAGGCAGACAAATGGATCGAAGAAAATCTCACAGACACCGATTTGCGTTTCCCATTTTTCAACAATAATAACAACAACATAAATGACAACAATTGAAAAGTCGTCAAAAGATCAGAAAGATTTTAATCTCTAAATAAAGTTTAATTATTTAATGAATGTACATGTATTTTACGCATTTAATAAGAGGAATTTAATTGAAATAATTACACACAGAGGGCTTATAAGAGTTAATAGTTATTGATAGTGTCAATTATGTACAGAATGCCGATATTACATATTGTTCAAATAAAAGATTACCAATATAATAAACATTAATGTCATTAATTAAAAACCTTTTTAGCAAAATATAATCGTCAAATATATCATTTAGATAAAGCTATAATTTTCTAATAGGCTACGAAAACACATCACAATAGAGTAATAAATATTTCATAAATTTTATTTATTAAATATCTACAACATAAAAAATGTTTGAAGAACTTACTTCGTTCTTTTTTTGTTTATTACTTACGCCAGGTTTTTATGCTTTATTATGGTTTGAAGTTCGTCTTATGCGACTTAGAATTTACGTGAAATCACAACAGAATTGTGTGTGTATATAATTTAATGTATATATAAATTTATACAAAATTATCTTTTCAAGAAGATAAAAAAATTACGCCAAGTACACGAGCTCCTTGGCCGGTATTCATAATCTGATCTTATTTCAAGACCGTCTCAAGTAATGTTTTAAGTTGCTAATACGGTCATTTGATTGGCTGGACGAAGTCTTAAGACTGCCTTTGACCAGACTTAAGATGATCTTAAATATAAGATCCGACTATGAATACTGGCCCTTGTATCTCTAATTATTTTCTGTGCAAAAGCCTATTTTATTATCTTACAAAAAACGAACTTTACAAAGGCGGAAAAGATTTAATATAAAAAACGCCAATAACTCATAATCCCGTAAAATAAGAAACCTTACAAAGGTGAAAAGAAGACATGCCAAGTACATAAAACAAATATGCAAAAAATATATACAAAAAAATATCTAGCAGTATGTAATAGATGTTTAAAAGAATTGAATTATTCAAAGATAAATTGTTCTAAAATAGATATGAAATTAATACAATTATAACTAAGTATTTTAATACTAAAAAGAGACCTAAAAAAAGCTTAGCTGTAAAGAACTTACTTCAAAAATATACTGCTAATTAATGGGTAAAACTTCAGTGTACTTAAGTATAAGAATTATATAATGCATCTAAAAGTATATTCAGCAAAAACTTAATGTATCGAAAAGTGTACGCAAAAGAAAGTTTTATACATCCAAAGGTATATGCAGAAACATTTTAATGGATTCAAAAGTATAAGCAGCAATAGTTTAACGCATCTACTGTTATTTCATGCAAATTTGAAAACGCAAAAAAATTATTATAGGACTACAGATGATTAAAGATCAACTGGATTATAGTGAAGAAAATACTTGGTGTGCCCAGGTTAAGTTCATTTAATAAGTACAAAAGAACTGATTAAATGAATAAATGTAATTAATTCTAATTAAAGCCATCTTAATGACTTTAAATTTAGCTTAAAGATTTTAAAATTAATAAAAAAATAGGGACTACAGGTAATATTCACTTATTATATGTACTACATAATTTTTTAAAATTACGTAAAAATATATCAGTATATATAATGATGAATGATGATAATATAATTATCCACCAATTAGATCTATGAGTGCCATGATTTGTATATAGTATTTATTTGCTAACTGATTATTGTTTTCATTAACCTGACATTTTGAAAAAAGGTAAGAATTTTAACTAATACAATTATTTTATTATTTAATTTGCTTGCAAATTTTAAGAATCTCGCAGAACATGTTGAAATTGTGTATATAAAATTATTTATATTGTTCTATAAGTATTATCGTATGTATTGAATCTTGAGATTGCAATGAAATTTACTGGCTCTTATTATATTTGAAGAAAATCATTTGTTCAAATGTATTTAAATAAATGTAGAGATTATAAATGTATTTAATTTATATTTTTTATGTACAGGATAAATTTCAATATAATTAAAGATTTATTTAATTAATAATTTTTACGTTTTAATTGTGACATAATCAAGAGACACGATAATGTCTCGCGCTTAGTGCGGAAAGGGACTACACGCGAAGACGCGAGTAAGACGCGCGAGCCGAGTGCGATAGAATTTTACGATTCTCGTGGCTGGCGACGCTAGCTCGAGCAAGAAAGAGACTGCAGATCAGAGAGAAAGATGAGTGTTCACGTTTTGGCTGTACCCGAATCCTGTCGGTATGTGCACGTTTTTGTGGTGCTATGTCTACGATTTTTTATTCTCTTTGGAAATAAAACCAAAAAATCGTGAATCTAACGGAAGAGAACGAAAAAATCGTTGACATTACATAGTGGACATAGAACGGAAGAGAACCACAAAAACGTGCACATACCGACAGGATTCGGGTACAGCCAAAACGCGGGCATGACCACTCTATCTTTCTCTCCGCTGCAGATGTATGTCTGCGCTTTTCGGCCGCTCGAAGCTGGCCGAACGCCGAGCACACAGCCGCCGCACAGTCAGATGGTGGAGGGTCCAAGTCCCAACAGTGTCCACGAAAGAACAGTACTGTGTAGACCTACTACTCTCTTGCTGATAAACAGTAAGTAGTATGAAAATCGATAGAAATTAGTTTTTCTGATTAATTTTTTGATTCAGTTGCGAGTTAAATTTCCGGTAGATAATTTATTCTTATATTCACTGTGTGACCTTTTGTGCGACTTATTGTTAGATCGCTACAACCTATATCAGAAAATGAGATAAAAGATACATTGAGTAAGATAAAAAATACATTTCGGAAAATTTTAAACCCATTCTACAATAACTGTAAGAGTATGCGATAAGACGTAAGCAGTAAAAGTTGATTAACTACAATCGATTATTCTTGGATTGTAAAAATCTTATTAGTCAATAGCTTACTCCCAGGTAGCACATACACGTTTCAGAAATGTTTTATAAGCGTTTTTCCGAAACGTTTTATAACCGATTTCTAGAAACGTTTCTCATGAGTAAAAATGTCAATTCGAAAAACGTTCGATGGAACGTTTCTTTTCCGATAAAATAACGTTTAAAAAACTATTATATAGAAACGTTTTGTTTTAATGATAAAGACATTTTAGATAAAGACATTTAAAATTCCTACTTTTCACGTCTTTTGAACGTGTTTATGACGTCTTTGAGACGTGCGTGAGAATGTTCTACAAGCTTTATGCATATACCATCTAAAATAACGTTTAAAAAACTATTATATAGAAACGTTTTGTTTTAATGATAAAGACATTTTAGATAAAGACATTTAAAATTCCTACTTTTCACGTCTTTTGAACGTGTTTATGACGTCTTTGAGACGTGCGTGAGAATGTTCTACAAGCTTTATGCATATACCATCTAAAATAACGTTTAAAAAACTATTATATAGAAACGTTTTGTTTTAATGATAAAGACATTTTAGATAAAGACATTTAAAATTCCTACTTTTCACGTCTTTTGAACGTGTTTATGACGTCTTTGAGACGTGCGTGAGAATGTTCTACAAGCTTTATGCATATACCATCTAAAATAACGTTTAAAAAACTATTATATAGAAACGTTTTGTTTTAATGATAAAGACATTTTAGATAAAGACATTTAAAATTCATACTTTTCACGTCTTTTGAACGTGTTTATGACGTCTTTGAGACGTCCGTGAGAATGTTCTACAAGCTTTATGCATATACCATCTATGACGTCTATTCTTTTTCGAAGAAATTCCTGAACTGGTGCACATTCGTGCAATGAGTTAAGGGGGAATATATACACCCAGCAGGGTCCGAAAAATCGATTTTTCAATTTTTACATTTTCTTTATGTTTGATATGTTAAGAATGTCTGGTGAAAATTTCAAGTGGAATTTCCAAAAAATTACAAAGTTATAGCCCAGAGAGTAAATGCATTCGTTGGACGGGTGCCGCGTACGTCGCGTCGGGTCGCACAGGTAGCAGCACGACGCGTCGCTCAGGTAGCACGGTCTAACCGTCCCTTCGGTCTTATTGTGCTCGGATCCATTGTGTTTCTTGGTATAACGGTATTTTATTGGTCTTTCATAGCCTGTCTCTGTCATATTTTAAAAGCAACGGCTATCCTGACAGAAACTTAGCGTGCTTCGTCAATAGCTTGCCGTTCGTGTAGCTGTGCGTTAGAGCAAGTGTCGAAGCCTTCGTTTGTGAATAAAGTATTCAGGAGTAAAGATGGAAGAGAAAAAAGGTTCTAGAGAGAGCCACAGATCGGGAAAATTTCGGAAAGATCGCAAAAGGAAGAAAATGCCGCCTAAAAATCGATACGATGCAAAAAGAACTGAATTGAATGTTAGTGCCAGTGCCAAAAAATTGAAAGGTGCACGAGACGTTCCAGTGCCAGAAGAATTAAGCATCGGATATCGAATTTTGAATTTTGTGACGGTGTTTTCTGCTTTGTCAGAATGTATGAAATGCAAAACGTGCGGAGGTGACGTACAGTTCAAATCAGAAAGCATCCGAAGACTGGGATTCAAAATTTTGGTTTTGTGTTCATCATGCCAGCCGTCTTCCATACCTTCGTACCCTTATATGGGCAACTTTTTACCATTACAGCTCCACAGACAGCAAGCCTGAACATAATTGCTTCGACTCGTGGTGCAAGTGACAACAAGCAAAAGCTAAAGGGGAACTGCGTAATTTTCGTCACGATTATTTCTTATTCGGCATTACCGGACTCGGTTTTGATGGTCATCAAACCGATATACGAAGACTTCAGTAAGGACACGTTATTGGAGCGCTGTGTTAGTGGTTATACGCAGAACAGCAACGAAAGCTTTAACCAATTAATTTGGAAGATAGCTCCAAAAACGATGCACAGCGGGGCTGCAATTGTTGAAATTGCTACGTACACAGCAACTTGCATATTTAACAATGGAGTCACATCATTACTACAAATAATGAACGTCATGGGAATTTCTGTTGGACCGAACGCACACCTGTACGCTGAAGGCGAAGATGACCGCCGCATAGAGCAAGCCGAGGTATGAGCGCAAGAACAAACGAAAGAAGGGCGACTACGGCGTCGACAACAAACTTTAGAAGATATGTGGGCGTACCTTCCACTTCGGAAAATCTATATTATGGACCTGGTATCGATGACTCTGTGTAAGTTGAACAAATTTCATAATTTATCCATCGAAACATTTTCAAACGCATTTTTTCTTAAAACAACGTTTTTTAAACTGGTATTCAAAATATCTCGAAAACCACTGAACCGATGAACTTGGACTTTCTCGTGGTTATTGTATAAATTATCTATCGCGTGTCATAGGATTTTTTTTTCAATTCTTAGTTTTTATTTTTTAGGTAAAAAAGGAACGAATTTTTTCTTGAAAATTGCTACGTCGATTTCAAGCGCCCGCCATTTTGTAAAAAATCGATATTTTTAAAATCGGCTATGACACTCCAAAGATAATAGTATCCATTTTCATTTCCTGTTTGATTTTTTTGTTTTAGATGATTTTTGACGAATCGCCGCTGGGTACCGTTTTGGAACATTTTTTTACGGCACTCCGTAGTCGATTCCAGTACTCCGTGAATTTGCAACATTTTGTAATAAAAAAAATTTAAAACATTCTTGAAAGTGTATATTTTTAACTACAAAAAACCCGAACCCGATAATTCCAATAGTTCCCCTGAAAAAAATTCCCGAAAATTACCTTCTTTTTTCATTTCTAAGGTAAAACAAAATTATACTTGTCTTGTACTCTAACTCAATTGTATTACTGATGTGCACCAGTTCAGGAAGTTCTTCAAAACGAAACACGTATAAATGTTCTTTCAATGGCCACGTTCAGCAGAACGTTTATTTTGCAACTGTTGGAAGTTTTCTAAGCTCAGATTTGTCCGATGACAAATAGATTAAGACCGGTAGGACGAAATTAATTTGTGCAATAATAATTAGTGCAATATAAATTTAAATGTTTCAAAAAGGCTATTAAAGCTACTATGTATATAGATAAAGCAAATTATAATTTTGAAAGGAAAAATTTAACAAATAGATATTTTTGTTAACTGTAGAAACGTAAAAAATACGTTTCTTAAATTATGGTTTTAAAAACATTTTTGTTCAAACGTTTCTTAATGGTTCTTTACGGTTATATAATTATGTATACGTTCAAAAAACGTATATAAAAATAATATGTGCCACCTGGGCTGTGCTTACGCGTCTTACATCTACTCTTACGACTATTGTAGAATGAAACTTTATAGTCATTTAGAAATTAAGCGTAACTCTGGCGAATGTGAGCGTGTAACTCTGGCGAATCTAAATTGTGTAATTTTTTTGTTCTTTCTTTTGTGCTCGTGCACGTGTGTGCCACGTGGTAGTAGAAGAACACAGAGCTCTCGATATTTCAGATTTATAAAAGAACATTCTTCTACATTAACAAAATTAAAAAATAACTGTTATTTTCTTTAAAATAATTCATTATTTAATAATGATATTTGACACACACATGCAGACTATGTAATAATGTCAGTACTAGCAATGCGAATGGAAGCAAGATAAACTTATTGTTAGATTATACATATAATCTTAACGCTATAATTATTAATATATATAATATTATAATGCATTTTAGCATATGCTAAAAAGGAAAGGATTATTATTCTCCATATTTTTTGTATTCTTTTAGAGAGACAATATGACAACCCACAATAAATCTTTAAATTGCGAGAATTGTAATCGATATCCCTACATTGGCAGAGTATCCGTAGGAGAAGAGGATAGTGTTGACTTTGTCTATCAATTTGTGAAGAAAAGATTTGTTACCACGAGAAGAAACTATCAGAATTTTAGCACGATCTATACTTCCTGTTACATAATTGGACCACCACCCTATGTAAAATATGGCGAAAAAATTCCTGTACCATGTTCTTTTGGAGAAAAATACGTCGAAGTATGTGTATTTCCTGGTATTTTCTGTTATTGTCCTGTACAAAGTAATCGCTATCTATAAATTTAAGTTACAAGATTTTCTATTTGACACATTTCGATTTTCTAACATAGCCGAGAAAGAATGATTTTGATATTTCAATATCTCCGTGGCAAAACAAAGATTACATGAGATCGTATATTGATGTTACTCCATGGTATACACGGGACCATATGACGAGCGAAAATAATTATATTGGTATGTAATATTCGAATCGATAAATAAGATATTGTTAAAGAAGATACGGTTTTTTTGAGTAGAGAGTATAATTATATTTTCTATTTTTAAGATATCGAGTTTCATGAAGCTGTATATCCAGTCAGAGTCTCTATTTACGAAACAATTCGTCCTGGAGGCGTAATTCAAATTTCGGCTCAAGATTCCAATAATCACTGGATTCAGTTGTGGGATGAATCGTCTGAGATTGTACTCTCAAAATCAAGATTATTTTCTCCACCGTTATCGCATCCGTGCGACTTCAAAACAAAAATGCTCAGACTAGTGTTCAAGGATAGCTCACATAAATCTTATACAAGACTGGAAGCCGCGATGCTTATCGGTACATCAGATTTGATCCTTCCTAGAAATCCTAACGAGAGTTTAAGTAATCTGTTAAAAAGAATTAACAGCATGTACTCTCCACACCACGACAATGTTCATAATTTAACAGCAGGTTCAAAAAATGCGCACTTGGATATAGTTCATCTGCAACTAAATTTTTCTGAATATTGTGTTATTTATAAAAGGTATTACTATTGTACATTAGGTAATATATATATATTTAAATCCTTTTTTTCTGTTAATAATGAAAATCAATTTGTTCCGATGATATTTGCAGCGAAATAAGAAGGATTAATTATAAAAGTAATTTGAAGCACAAAAAGTGCAAAAAGGCATCTCAAGAGGTAATCCCTGGATATGTGCAACCTCTTGGACAGAGATACTCGCGTCGTATTCTATCGAAAAGTTATAAGGAGCCATCGCGTTGCAGTTTATCTACGCTTCCAGTAAAGTATTCTAAGAAGTCTATTTCTCATCACAATATTTATTGCATTGACATTTCGTACTTTGAGTATTAAAGTATTTATTTTGTATTATATTAATTATATTTTATCTTTACAGAATGAAATACTACTAAAAATATTTAAATACTTAGATTTGGTCACATTATGCCGCATGAATGAAGTAAATAATAGGCGCTTTGATATTTTAACACGGAATCCTCTACTTTATACACGTTTGAACATGCGATGGATTGAATCTGACAAATATATGTGCGATATATTTTGTTATTTTACACCTAGATGTAAATATTTGCAACAATTAGATCTTACAAGAAGCAACTTTGATGTTGATAATTTCGTGAACTTTCTTCATAATTGCGGCAGGCGTTTAACGCATTTAAGATTAAGTGGCTGCCGCATGGATTTAAATCCTGTCCTACTTGAAATTTCAGAGACATGCAAAAATTTGAAAGGTATATGCATATAGTAATATGTATATAATTGTCAAGATTATGGGTAAATTGCATAACAACTAATACAAATTTTTCTTAGAATTGGACCTAGATCGTTGTACTGACGGATTATACGACGAAGCTTTTTCGTATCTCGAAAGGCTAAATAATTTGGAACATATAAACTTTTGTGATACATATATAACAACTGAACGTCTTTGCAAAATACTGCAAAATAATCAACGGATGCGTGAGTTACTATCGGGAGATGCAATTGATAGCTGTATAAATGATGCAGCTCTAAATTCGTGTCGTGACTTGGAAGTAATATATTCACTGAACTCTCGTAGTCTTACATCTCAGGCTATTAATGCTCTCGCTAACTGTAAGAATTTACGAAAAGTGAGCCTTTTTCTGTAAGTGTGTGTGCTACATTTTTTTTTTAAATACACATTATTGTATTCTTTATTGAAATTTGTTTGCTTCTCTTGCGAGCATCTTGAAAAAGTTACATGAATTTTTTCTTCGCAAAATACTGTACTAATTATATATGATTTTTGTTGCAGAGCGGAATACTCATATTTTTGTGGCACAGACGAATACCCAGCTACTGATGACAGCTTATTTAGATTACTTCCTTCTTATCAACACTTGCAAGAAATTTATTTGTTCGATCCTGTCCTCACTGATCATAAGTTGGAATTATTAGCGCAGTGCAGGCACTTGAAAAAGTTATATCTTTGTCGACAGAGAGATGACCCTGATATACATCATATTTGGTCCGTTATTTTGGAACAATGTCCTAAACTGCAGGAGTTTTATCTCTGTTACTGTAATATAAGTGATCAATTGGTTAATCAATGGAAAGAGAAATATCCGCATGTATCCGTCTATACATACGACAGACACTCAGACCGATAATTTGAATAGTTTTTGTTTACTTTTGTTTACATAAAATGAAGTTTATGTGTACTATTTTGAAATATAAAAATTAAACAATTTTTTTTAATTATCCGGTGCACAAGATAGTACAGAGAAATTAGGATTTTTCTGCGGAATAATTCGCATGTAGCTAAATTTTTGCATGGACCTTTATTTCGTCGTTAAAAACAATATGTGAAATGTCTCCATCGATGTGATTACTGCCAAAAATTGTACAGAGGGTCAAAGGTAAAGAATAATAGTTTTTCGCGAATATTTCTTTATTCATTAGTCCTACGGCAAAAATAGTTATTACAAAATTTGTAGCTTATAAAATTCTCTACAAAAAATGTTCTATAAGTTTTTTTTGTACAAATAATACTTTTCACGTAATAAATTTTGCAAGATATACGCTGCGCAGTAAATTTACGGACGTACTGACAGACGTCAAATAAATTGAAGCGTTGCACAAAAAATGTCATATCTTTTGAACGAATCATCGTACAGAAATGTTCAAAGAATCGTTGAAAAGTAGAAACTTCCAGCTTTTTAATGCAATTTGGTTCGTTATTCTATGATAATTTTTGAAAATTCTACGATGGTTTAAACAAATTAGTTACATGCATTTTTTGCCTTTTTTCATAAAATCAGTCACAAGTAGGTTCCAAATTATTAAAAAAAAAAACCGCCAGCAGCATATTACAGTATACACTTCATACTTGGACCGTACCAGAGGAAAAAAATTACAAAAATTTTTTGCTTTAAAATCAAGCTATTGACATTTTCAGTCATTTTTAAAATTTTTGATGAAACGTTAAAATTAAAATCGTCATAACTTGGCAAAAAATTGCGCTAGAAAATTTTTTAAGAAAGCAATCGAAAGCTTGAAATGTTTACTTTTAGGTCCTACATCGCAATAATCCGCCATTTTTTTCAATTTTTATTTATTTTATGTAAATATGCGAGTTGTCGCGAAAAATCCTGTTTAAACAAAGAACTATATATTTACTTATAGTAGTTTTGTATAAAAATTTACGTTTCTCAGAGATAATGCACCGTTTTCCACACCACCTCGGAGGTACAGTGCTAAGCGCGTTTTTTTTACGTGATGTCCCCGTTAGGTCTTATCTATTGTTTTTGTGAGAGAAATGAAACAAATCAATTTCCATAGCAAACATTCTTTTGCAAACGTAAAAAATCACAAATTTTGCTATTAAGTTTCTGCTTGTTCTTCAATTCCCTCCGTTGGGTCGATATCCATAACTTCTGCGTCAACTTCTTCAATTTCTATGACTTCCGCCAAGAAATCTGCAGGTTCGTCTTCGTAGCTATTGATATAGCATTCTTCGATTGCATCAGTTGCTGCGTTAAGGCAAGACTGGCCATGGCAATGTCCACACACTGCTGAACATTTTAAACCCATTTTTCTGGAGCCACAATTAAATCCGCAACTTTTTGAGCAGTTGCAAAAAATGGAGTTTAACAGAGTGTCCGGAGCAGGTGGTAGCAAAGATGGAATCGGCTCCAAAATATAAGGAGGAATTTTTGGGAAAACGAGATGAGATAACATCGTGCTATAGGCGTATTTTCTCATACTACAATATAAAAACAGATTAATCCTAATATGCTGTTTTGCGAATAGATATAAAATTATTCATTCGTATTGCGCCAAATGTAGCCAATATATATAACCGTCCGTAATACCGGAAAGCTGGAATTTTACCTGGTAAGGTAATGTAAAGAACTGTACGTTGTACATTCATTTTGTGAATATATAAGTATTTGTTGTTAAGTTTTATTACTTTCATACGCTTGTCACTCTTTACTTTGATATTATTGGAATCACAAAAGTTTTTTGAATTATTAGTAATATAACTTTCATTTTTAGTTGGAAAAATTATATTTTTAACTAGTTACCGTTACTCAAAAAGTAACGAATCGTTACTATTTTCGTCACTGTGTTTAGTTTAAACAAAAAACTAAATTTAACAGGTCCAACCATACGTCTACTTGTTAAGTTAAATTTATTAAAAATAAGGATAAAGATAAAAAGTTACGATTTTAATAGTTTTTTGTTAAATAAACAAACTCGTTGAATTTTACCAAAATTCTTTATTACTCCTGTGTTTTATGAAGTAAATGCTCTTCTAATTTTGTTAATGTTTCTTCATACGATAAAGGACTATTTGTATCACTCTAGTAAAATGCATACATTCTTGACACATTAATATGGGATAATAATATTGTAGCATCCATTCAATTTAAACGCTGATAAATTCCCTCAAAATTGTAGTCTTTCTCTCTCAATTGACAATTTAACTAAACTTATAAAATTTAATGAGAGACTCAAAGATGATGATAAATTAAGAAAAGATATGATGAGCAAAATACAAAAAATAATATTTACTAATTTTCAAACATAATATATATGTTTATTTGTAATTATTTATGAAAACATTACACATGTAGCTTAATAAGTACAACCAATTATATTTTCAAATATTGTTTTCAGAATAACAATATTCGAAAATGCTCAGACTATGTATAGATAAAGATAAAGTTGTTATACTAACAATAAGTCTTTAATGAATATGTTAAAAAAGTTTATTACAGCAGAGATTGCAATAAAATTTACTGGCTTTTATTATATTTGAAGAAAATCATTTGTTCAAATGTATTTAAATAAATGTAGATATTATAAATGTATTTAATTTATATCTTTCATGTACAGGATAAATTTTAATATAATTAAAAGATTTATTTAATTAATAATTTTTACGTTTTAATTGTGACATAATCAAGAGACACGATAATGTCTCGCGCCCAGTGCGGAAAGGAACACGCGAAGACGCGAGTAAGACGCGTGAGCCGAGTACGATACGATTTTACGATTCTCATGGCTGGCTAGCTCGAGCAAGAAAGAGACTGCAGATGTCTGCGCTTTTCGGCTGCTCGAAGCTGGCCGAACACCGAGCACACAGTTGCCGCACTGGCCGCACACTAAAGCTATGTCCACACAAACTTGCATAAGCCCATAAACATAAGCATAAGAGAATTGATTGGTCCATATGCATGTGCATAAGGAAATAGACCAATCCGTTTCTTTATGCATATGGTTATGCACCTATGCAAGTTTGTCTGGATAGACCTTTACGCCACGCGGCTGTTCGCTGCTGTGTGCGCGCGTCCGTGTCGGATGGTGGGGGGTCCCAGCTCCCAGCGTCCACGAAATAACAGCACTGTGTGGACCTACAAACAGAATTAGTATGCAATAGTATGTGCTCACCACGTGTTTCAACATTTTTCTTCTCTTTCATGATTTTTTCATTTTATACGGAAAAAATCAAAATTTCCTCGCCGATAAACAGTAAGTAGTATGAAAATCGATAGAAATTAGGTTTTCTGATTAATTTTTTGATTCAGTTCCGAGTTAAATTTCCGGTAGATAATTAATTCTTTTATTAACTGTGTGATCTTTTGTGTAACTTATTGTTAGATCGCTATAACCTAGATCAAACAATGAGATAAAAGATACAATAAATAAATAAAAAAATACATTTTGAAAAATTGTAGTCATTTAGAGCCGATTTCACAGTCTCCGATTAATAATATGATCCTCCGATTAAACTTACCCTTCATCTCCTTCTGTCCCCCTTATTAGAAAGAGCCGAAGAGTGAGTTTAATCGGAGGATCATGTTAATCGGAGACGGTGAAATCGATCCATAAAAGCGTAAACGTAAGTGTAGCGAACGTAAGCAATTTAAATTTTGCAATATTTTTTCTTTAGTGCACGTGAACGTGAGTATGCCGTATGTTCTTCTACCGTATGATACACACTACCACGTGGTGGAACATGTTATAACGTGTATCGGAAAATGAGATAAAAGAGATACATTGAGCAAGATAAAAAATACATTTCGGAAAATCTTAAACCCATTCTACAATAACTGTAAGAGTATGCGTAAGACGTAAGCAGTAAAAGTTGACTAACTACAATCGATTATTTTTGGATTGTAAAAATCTTATTGGTCAGAGTAAGCTATTGTAAAAATCTTATTGGTCAATAGCTTACTCTGCTTACGCGTCTTACATCTACTCTTACGACTATTGTAGAATGGAACTTTATAGTCATTTAGAAATTAAGCGTAAGTCTGGCGAATGTGAACAATCTAAATTGTGTAATTTTTTTGTTCTTTCTTTTGTGCTCGTGCACGTGTGTGCCACGTGGCAGTAGAAGAACACAGAGCTCCCGATATTTCAGATTTATAAAAGAACATTTTTCTCCATTAACAAAATTTAAAAATAACTGTTATTTTCTTTAAAATAATTAATTATTTAATAATGATATTCGACACACACATGCAGACTATGTAATAATGTCAGTACTAGCAATGCGAATGGAAGCAAGAAGTTAAAAAAGAAAGGATTATTATTCTCCATATTCTTTGTATTTTTTTAGAGAGACAATATGACAACCCACAATAAATCTTTAAATTGCGAGAGTTGTAGTCGATATCCCTACATCGGCAGAGTATCCGTAGGAGAAAAGGATAGTGTTGACTTTGTCTATCAATTTGTGAAGAAAAAATATGTTCCCACGAGAAGAAACCGTCAGAATTTTTACATATTTACTACCTATAACATAATTGGACCACCCGGATCCTTTAATTATGGTGAACAATTTCATTTACCATGTTCTTTTGGAGAAAAACATGTCAGAGTATGTGTATTTCCTGGTATTATTTGTTATTGTCCTGTAAAAAGTAATCGCTATCTATAAATGTATGTTACAAGATTTTCTATTTGACACATTTCGATTTTCTAATATAGTCGAGAAAGGATGGTTTCGATATTTCAATATCTCCGTGGCAAATCAAAGATTCTATGAGACATGAGTATATTGATGATACTCCATGGTATACATACACACGGGACCATATGACGAGCGAAAATAATTATATTGGTATATAATATTCGAATCAATAAATAAGATATTATTAAAGAAGATACGGTTTTGTTGAGAAAAGAGTATAATTATATTTTCTATTTTTAAGATATTGAGTTTCATGAAGCTGTATATCCAGTCAGAGTCTCTATTTACGAAATATATAATCCTGGAAGCGTAATTCAAATTTCGGCTCAAGATTCCAATAATCACTGGATTCAGTTGTGGGATGAATCGTCTCAGATTGTATTCCCGACATCAAGATTATTTTCTCCACCGTTATCGCATCCGTGCGACTTCAAAACCAAAATTCTCAGACTAGTGTTTAGGGACAGCTCACGTAAAGTATCTTCTACAAGACTGGGTGCTGTGATGCTTATCGGTACACCAGATTTGATCCTTCCTAGAAATTCTAACGAGAGTTTAAGTAATCTGTTAAAAACAATTAACAGCATGTACTCTCCACACCACGACGATGTTCACAATTTAACAGCAGATTCAAAAAGTGCACACTTGGATATAGTTCATCTGCAACGAAATTTTCCTGAATATTGTGTTATTTATAAAAGGTATTACTATTGTACATTAGGTAATATATATATTTAAATCCTTTTTTCCTGTTAATAATGAAAATCAATTTGTTCCTATGATATTTGCAGCGAAATAAGAAGGATTAATTATAAAAGTAATTTGAAGCACAATAAGTGCAAAAAGACATCTCAAGAGGTAATCCCTGGATATGTGCAACCTCTTGGACAGAGATACTCGCGTCGTATTCTATCGAAAAGTTATAAGGAGCCATCACGTTTCAGTTTATCTGCGCTTCCAGTAAAGTATTCTAAGAAGTCTATTTCTCATCACAATATTTATTGCAATGACATTTCGTATTTTGAGTATTAAAGTATTTATTTTGTATTATACTAATTATATTTTATCTTTACAGAATGAAATACTACTAAAAATATTTAAATACTTAGATGTGGTAACATTATGCCGCATGAATGAAGTAAATAATAGTCGCTTTGATATTTTAACACGGGATCCTCTACTCTATACACGTTTGAACATGCGATTCATTGAATCTAACAAATATATGTGCGATATATTTTGTTATTTTACACCTAGATGTAAATATTTGCAACAATTAGATCTTACAGCAAGCAAGTTTGATGTTGATGTTTTCGTAATTTTTCTTGATAATTGCGGCAGGCGTTTAACGCATTTAAGATTAAGAGACTGCCACATGGACTTAAATCCTGTCCTACTCAAAATTTCAGAGACATGCAAAAATTTGAAAGGTATATGCATATAGTGTATGTATAAAATTGTCAAGATTATGGGTAAATTGCATAACAACTAATACAAATTTTTCTTAGAATTGGATCTATTTAGTTGTTATCGCATAAACGACGAAGGATTTTCGTATCTCGAGGGGCTAAATAATTTGGAACATATAAACTTTATTCATACACGTATAACAACTGAACGTCTTTGCAAAATACTGCAAAATAATCAACGGATGCGTGAGTCACTACTATCGGTATCTACAAATGATGATGCAGTTCTAATAGAGTTGGCAAATTCGTGTCGTGACTTTGAAGCAATATATTTACTGTACCCACGTGGTCTTACATCTCAGGGTATTAATGCTCTCGCTAACTGCAAGAATTTACAAAAAATAAAACTCTATCTGTAAGTGTGTGTGCTACATTTTTTTTTAAAATACACATTATTGTATTCTTTATTGAAATTTGTTTGCTTCTCTTGCGAGCATCTTGAAAAAATTACATGAATTTTTTGTTCGCAATTAAAATACTGTACTAATTATATGATTTTTGTTACAGATACCAATACCCAGTTACTGATGACAGCTTATTTAGATCACTTTCTTCTTATCAAAACTTGGAAGAAGTTTATTTGCTCTCTGCTGTCCTCACTGATCACCGGTTGGAATTATTAGCGCAGTGCAAAAACTTGAAGATGTTATATCTTTATGAAGCAAAACTTGATATACCTGATAATTACTCTGTTATTTTGAAACAATGTCCTAAACTGCAGGAGTTTTATCTCAAGTTTTGTAATATAGGTGATCAATTAGTTAATCAATGGAAGGAAAGATATCCGCATGTGTCCGTCTATACATACGACCGAGCATACAACGACAACTGATAAAATAAAGTTTATGTCTACTATTTTGAAATATAAAAATTAAAAATTTTTTTTATTTATCCGGTGCACAAGATTGTAAAAAAAGTTAATGTTTAATAAAAACAAAATAGTGGTATTTATTTATAATTTTATTATTTTCGAACACTTCTTTCTGTTTCTTTTTTTGTCATAATTTGACTTTTTTGGGCAATGATGTCATTTTTTTTAGAAATATTGCAGAAGCTACATTAATAACATTTTCAGTAAATTCTTGGTTTCTTTTCCGCAACCGCATGTCTCTTTCAAGAATTTGTTTGAAATTTGATCTCCTGTGATACTTTTTTTATAGCCACAGTTTTTAAATAATTTTCTGTGAAGTTTGTGTTGTAAATTTTTATATTTTGCTGAAACTAAACAGCTTATCAAAACTATCCCAGCAAGCAAGAAACATTTCAACTACATTGCAGCAACGCGCATTAATGCAATATAGTTGAAAAGTTAATTGATGTTACTTGCTTACTGGGATACATAATACTGGTCGACATATCAGATGCGGATTGGATTTCTCGAATCGTTTCCTAATTTTTAGCCGCTGAAATTCAAATCTGTCAGTAAAATTTTTTTGTTACATTTGGTTTTGACTTCAAAAAATTGACGTCAAATGTGCAAAAAAAAACGGGCACGTATAAAAAATACGTGTCCCTTATATTTTTGTCTAGAAAACAACATTTTAAAAGCTTATCAAAATCGAAGAAGAATACTTCTGTACCTTTCCTTGTTATCCAAGTTAATGAACTGTACCAAATACATCCTAGACGTATTATTTCAATGTCTTTAGTAGAATCCGTTATCGCCATCACCGCGAGAAGGTCTGGACGCAGAGAAATCAGACGAGACCAATGGTACATGGTCATAATATGGTCATAATAGCGAACTTTGGACAGCTCTAGCATTCAGGGGACTCGTTACAAAGTTTTGTCCATGGAACTTTTTCATCATCTTTTGATGCTCTACAATTCTAGCCATGTCTGATTGCTGTTCATTGGGGGCCGAATGTTTCATATGAAACTGGGCATAGTCCTTTATTTCAATTTGTCGAGAAATTTGTGTCTAATTGTAAAAGCAAATACTAAAATATTTTTTATAGAGATGGAAAATTCTGTATAGAAAATAATTTGATTAATACATTAAAATATATAAAAATATAAGATACAAATATATTTTTTCTAATATCGTCTGCAAGGAAATGATCGGAAGTGTCCCTCATTGAGAGCATCGAAAAATATTAGACCTATATTTTTTTAGCTGCATATCTCAACATTTAGTGGTTGTAACAACTCCTCGAAAATAACGGATTTTTTCATTATTAACAAATATCTTCGAAAATATAAAATATATGAATAAAGCGTTTTATACAAAAGTTAAAAGTTTTATGATATTTTATACTTTTTGCAATGATATATTCACATTTTTCAAAAATGTCAAATTTTTTAATTTACCCCTATCTCCACCTATTATTTTTATAAAATTTAAAAATTTTGTAAGGACAAAAATTAAAGAGCATTGAATGCCAAATCCATCCATGTATATTAATATTACGGTTTTACTATTTGATTTTCGAGAAAACGAGATGATAACATCGTGCTATAGGCGCCTCGCTGTTAAGATAAGTATTGCATTATTTCTTTTCAGTCGCGCTGTATTCAATAACTGCTTCTTGTGCATATTTTCTCAAACTACAATATAAAAACAGATTAATCTTAATATGCGATTAGAGTACATAAAGAAAAAAATGTATTATACGAGGTACCGTAAGCACAAAGCAAAGTCAGTGTTAAGTATAATGCGTCGAATCAATAAATCAACAATCATGCAACGTGCTTACGCATTCAAATAGATTTTTTATTCAGTTTTGCGAATAGATAAAAAATTATTAATTCGTATTGCGTCAAATGTAGCCAATATATTTTCGGCCATTGATTCTCGAGCGGCAGAAATAGTTTAAGTAATGCGTGGCTTCAAAAATCGGCCTAGAATAGGTATCTAATTCGTTCGTATCATCCGTATCATTTATATCTGGGCCGGTTATGCTACATTAATATGGTCAATTATAATAAAGATATACATTTATATTATGGATAAAGAAGTAAGAAATACGTACGATAAAGGAATTAGTTAGTGCGCATTATTCCGTTAAAAATTATAAGGTCCGTATTCTCAACTCTCTTTTATCGATAAATAAAAACGCGTTTTTATTTCTGAGATGCTATAGTATATGTAACATAAACTATAGCATTTCAGACATAAATGTACGCTTTTTTCGATAAAAGAGAGTTGAAAATATGGGCCTAAGTGTACCGTTTTAATAATCTTATTATTCGGTTATTTAGAAGCGATCAAGTGTTTATAGACTCAAATATTACGTACAGAATCACACAGACGGAATTGCGATTAAAAACGCAATTTCGGTCATAATATTGTACAAATAGTGATTATATAAGTGCTTCGATTTGTATTTGTATCCGTTACATTTTCTTTATTTATTGAGTATTTCATTATTATCAATTCTATTCTACGGCTGAAGAAGACTCGGTGAAGTCGAAACGTTCCGTTGTTTACATATATGTGATTAATAATTATATAAATTAACATCCATTATTGCTCGATTATTGGCCTTTCCTTTATTAATTGTTATATTAATTCTATATTCCTTAGTATTTTAGTCATTTTTTAAATGGATAATACTTAACCCACACTTTTTCAAGTGCTTGATCGAATATATAGCATTAATTACGGAGAATTTATTATTACATTTGTTGCATATTGCATACATTTTGTCAAGTGACCCCTTTATTGTGATGTAATCTCAACACCAAAGTAATCTTTTTTTTCTTTTCTTCTTCCGTTAATTTGTCTGCATGACTATTTTTCAAGTGTTTATGTAATCTATGATATTTGTGTTTGTAAACAATAACTTCAAAGCAATAGTTGCATTCTGCCGCATCTGATCCTTTTAATTTTGAATAATGTTCTCGTATAAAGCGACGTACTGGTATCATATCTTTATTTACGTCATGTTGTATATTATGTACGGAATCATTATTTACCCCGTGTTTTATGAAGTAAATGCTCTTCTAATTTTGTTAATGTTTCTTCATACAATAAAAAACTACTTGTATCACTCCAGTAAAATGCATTACATTCTTGACACATTAATATGGGATAATAATATTGTAGCATCCACTCAATTTATAACGCTGATAAATTCCCTCAAAATTGTAGTCTTCCTCTTTCAATTGACAATTTAACTAAACTTATAAAATTTTATGAAAGACTCAATTAAGATAATGATAAATTAAGAAAAGATATGGTGATCAAAATATACAAAAAACAATATTTACTAATTTTCAAACATAATATTTATGTATTTGTAATTATTTATGAAAATAATATACGTGTACTTTAATAAGTACAACTAATTATATTTTCAAATATTGTTTTCAGAATATTGTATTCGAATAACAATATTCAAAAATGCTCAGAATATGTATAGATAAAGATAAAGTTGTTATACTAACAATAAGTCTTGAATCTGAATATGTTAAAAAAGTTTATTACAGCAGAGATTGCAATGAAATTTACTGGCTCTTATTATATTTGAAAAAAATTATTTGTTCAAATGTATTCAAATAAATGTAGATATTATAAATGTATTTAATTTATATCTTTTATGTACAGAATAAATTTCAATATAATTAAAAGATTTATTTAATTAATAATTTTTAGGTTTTAATTGTGACATAATCAAGAGACACGATAATGTCTCGCGCCTAGTGCGGAAAGGGACACGCGAAGACGCGAGTAAGACGCGCGAGCCGAGTGCGATAGGATTTTACGATTCTCGTGGCTGGCGACGCTAGCTCGAGCAAGAAAGAGACTGCAGATCAGAGAGAAAGATGGGTGTTCACGTTTTGTCTGTACCCGAATCCTGTCGGTATGTGCACGTTTTTGTGGTGCTATGTCTACGATTTTTTAGTCTCTTTGGAAATAAAGCCAAAAAATCGTGAATCTAACGGAAGAGAACGAAAAAATCGTTGACATTACTACAAAATAGTGGACATAGAACGGAAGAGAACCACAAAAACGTGCACATACCGACAGGATTCGGGTACAGCCAAAACACGGGCATGACCACTCTCATCTTTCTCTCCGCTGCAGATGTATGTCTACGATACGCTTTTCGGCCGCTCGAAGCTGGCCGAACGCCGAGCACACAGCCGCCGCACAGTCAGATGGTGGAGGGTCCAAGTCCCAGCAGTGTCCACGAAATAACAGTACTGTGTAGACCTACTACCATCTTGCTGATAAACAGTAAGTAGTATGAAAATCGATAGAAATTAGTTTTTCTGATTAATTTTTTGATTCAGTTGCGAGTTAAATTTCCGGTAGATAATTTATTCTTATATTCACCGTGTGACCTTTTGTGCGACTTATTGTTAGATCGCTACAACCTATATCAGAAAATGAGATAAAAGATACATTGAGTAAGATAAAAAATACATTTCGGAAAATTTTAAACCCATTCTACAATAACTGTAAGAGTATGCGGTAAGACTTAAGCAGTAAAAGTTGATTAACTATACAATCGATTATTCTTGGATTGTAAAAATCTTATTAGTCAATAGCTTACTCCCAGGTAGCACATACACGTTTCAGAAATGTTTTATAAGCGTTTTTCCGAAACGTTTTATAACCGATTTCTAGAAACGTTTCTCATGAGTAAAAATGTCAATTCGAAAAACGTTCGATGGAACGTTTCTTTTCCAATAAAATAACGTTTAAAAAACTATTATATAGAAACGTTTTGTTTTAATGATAAAGACATTTTAGATAAAGACATTTAAAATTCCTACTTTTCACGTCTTTTGAACGTGTTTATGACGTCTTTGAGACGTGCGTGAGAATGTTCTACAAGCTTTATGCATATACCATCTATGACGTCTATTCTTTTTCGAAGAAATTCCTGAACTGGTGCACATTCGTGCAATGAGTTAAGGGGGAATATATACACCCAGCAGGGTCCGAAAAATCGATTTTTCAATTTTTACATTTTCTTTATGTTTGATATGTTAAGAATGTCTGGTGAAAATTTCAAGTGGAATTTCCAAAAAATTACAAAGTTATAGCCCAGAGATTAAATGCATTCGTTGGACTGGTGCCGCGCCGCGTCGGGTCGCACAGGTAGCAGCACGACGCGTCGCTCAGGTAGCACGGTCTAACCGTCCCTTCGATCTTATTGTGCTCGGATCCATTGTGTTTCTTGGTATAACGGTATTTTATTGGTCTTTCATAGCCTGTTTCTGTCATATTTTAAACGCAACGGCTATCCTGACAGAAACTTAGCGTGCTTCGTCAATAGCTTGCCGTTCGTGTAGCTGTGCGTTAGAGCAAGTGTCGAAGCCTTCGTTTGTGAATAAAGTATTCAGGAGTAAAGATGGAAGAGAAAAAAGGTTCTAGAGAGAGCCACAGATCGGGGGAATTTTGGAAAGATCGCAAAAGGAAGAAAATGCCACCTAAAAATCAATACGATTTTTATCGTGTTGGCGTACAACTTTGTGGCACAATGTCGGTAGCGCAACGGTTATCGGTGTGCAATGTAGCAACGAGCTGAGTTATATCTGAAAGCAAAAAACCAAAATTTTCTTTACAGTTTAATCAATTACGCGGGGATTGAACCTACTTGCAAAAAATATGAAAAATTGAAGAAGTTACAGCAATCGTAAGAAAAGTGACATTTCTTTCGATCAAAAAATCAATCTTCAATAAACAATAAAATGTAGCGGTAGGTTCAATCCCTGGAGAAAATTGTAAGGAATCGAATCGTACGTGGCAAAAGTTATTTGATTAATTACTTTTTGAGTTATCCTGCACACCAAGTTGGAAAAAGTAGTTTAAAAAAAAACGCGTGTAAAGTTTTTTTTTTGCTATCAGCCAAAAACGCACGTAGAAATGCATGAAGATTTTAGTATAAAGGTTTTTGAGGTCGCTGAATCCGAATCTGATATCAGATTTTTTAAAATTCAAAATAGCGGATTCAATATGGCGGGTCAAAAGAATCGCAGTTGAATAAAGAAATGAAGTTTTTGATATTTCCATGATACTTACAGTTAAATGACGCTCAATCCGCTATTATCCGGGTCTATATAAAATGCCTTCCTCTTCCTCGTAAAACTCCTGTTCGGCAGTTTTCGTCATTCTCTTGGCTGTTCGAGCTTCTTTAGTGCTTTCCAAGGTGCACACACACATACACACATACACATACACACACAAATACTAACACATAAATATAAACACCTGTAGGGTCAAACAAAATAGTTAAGGGTCTAGGCAGGTATAAAGAATTCTTTTGTTCCCACAAACATAGAATGCCGAGGACACTGCGAAGTCAGTACAGCGTACTTCTGCTGTATCGATCCACAGCGCGTCTCACTAAAGAGGCTGTTGTTTCATCAATCTTACGAATTCGACGATAACGCTTTGGGAATATGTTCTTGAAACCTTATACTATTTATTTATGCAAAAAAATTGATTTTTTGACTCATTACAGTAGAATCCTCCCTTAAAATTCCTACTTTTCACGTTTTTTTAACGTGTTTATGACGTCTTTGAGACATGCGTGAGAATGTTCTAGAAGCTTAATGCACATAACATCTATATGACGTCTGTTCCTTTTCGAAGAAATTCCTGAACTGGTGCACATCCGTGCAATGAGTTGAAGTAAAACAAAATTATACTTGTCTTGTACTCTAACTCAATTGTATTACTGATGTGCACCAGTTCAGGAAGTTCTTCAAAACGAAACACGTATAAATGTTCTTTCAATGGCCACGTTCAGCAGAACGTTTATTTTGCAACTGTTGGAAGTTTTCTAAGCTCAGATTTGTCCGATGACAAATAGATTAAGACCGGTAGGACAAAATTAATTTAAGTAAATAAGTGGATATATGTGCGTGGATAAAATGATTTATTTTGTGCAATAGTTAGTGCAATAAATTTCAAAAAAGGCTGTTAAGGCTATTATGTACAGATCAAGCAAATTATAATTTTGAAAGGAAAAATTTAACAAATAGGTATTTTGTTAATTATAGAAACGTAAAAAATGCGTTTCTTGAATCATGGTTTCAAAAACATTTTTGTTCAAACGTTTCTTAATGGTTCTTTACGGTTATGAAACTATGTATACGTTCAAAAAATGTTTATGAAAATAATATATGTGCTACCTGGGCTGCTTACGCGTTTTACATCTACTCTTACGACTATTGTAGAATGGGACTTTATAGTCATTTAGAAATCAAGCGTAACTCGGGCGAATGTCAGCAATCTAAATAGTGTAATTTTTTTGTTCTTTCTTTTGTGTGTGTGCTCGTGCACGTGTGTGCCACGTGGCAGTAGAAGAACCGAGAGAAGAACACAGAGCTCCCGATATTTCAGATTTATAAAAGAACATTTTTCTACATTAACAAAATTAAAAAATAATTAATTATTTAATAATGATATTCAACACATACATGCAGACTATGTAATAATGTCAGTATTAGCAATGCGAATGGAAGCAAGATAAACTTATTGTTAGATTATACATATAATCTTAACGCTATAATTATTAATCTATATAATATTATAATGCATTTGAGCATATGCTAAAAAGAAAAAGTCTGCACCATGGTCTAGTCTGTGCACAGGCCCACAAAAAAAGAAAAGTTGTCTGCACCATGGACTAGACCATGGTATTCCCATGTATTTTCACCTGCTGAAACCGAATATGATCTCAGTTTTGCCCCTACACGTCAGGATTTTTTTCTACAGTCAAAAACAAGGTGTTTTGCCCCCTACGAAACACCTTTTTTTTGGCTGTAGAAAAAAATCCTGACGTGTAGGGGCAAAACTGAGGTCATATTCGGTTTCAGCAGGCGAAAATACATGGGAATACCATGGTCTAGTCCATGGCGCAGACAACTTTTCTTTTTTTGTGGGCCTGTGTTATTATTCTCCATATTCTTTGTCTTCTTTTAGAGAGACAATATGACAACCCACAATAAATCTTTAAATTGCGAGAGTTGTAGTCGATATCCCTACATCGGCAGAATATCCGTAGGAGAAGAGGGTAGTGTCGACTTTGTCTATCAATTTGTGAAGAAAAGATTTGTTACCATAAAAAGAAACCGTCAGAATTTTAGCATATTCTTTGCTGCCGATTACATAATTGGACCACCCGAATCTTGGAAGTATGGCAAACAAAGCACCTCATTTATTAATCATTTACCGTGTTTTTTTGGAGAAAAACATGTCAGAGTATGTGTATTTCCTGGTATTATCTGTTATTGTCCTATACAAAGTAATCGCTATCTATAAATTTATATATGTTACAAAATTTTCTATTTGACACATTTCGATTTTCTAATATAGTCGAGAATGGATGGTTTTGATATTTCAATATCTCCGTGGCAAAACAAAAATATCATGAGATTTATTGATATTACTCCATGGTATACAGCGGACCATATGACGAGCGAAAATAATTATATTGGTATATAATATTCGAGTCAATAAATAAGATATTGTTAAAGAAGATATTCTTTTGTTGAGAAGAGAGTATAATTATATTTTCTATTTTTAAGATATCGAGTTTCATGAAGCTGTATATCCATTGAGAGTCTCTATTTACGAAATATATAATCCTGGAAGCGTAATTCAAATTTCGGCTCAAGATTCCAATAATCACTGGATTCAGTTGTGGGTTGAATCGTCTCAGATTGTACCCCCGAAATCAAGATTATTTTCTCCACCGTTATCGCATCCGTGCGACTTCAAAACCAAAATGGTCAGACTAGTGTTTAAGGACAGCTCACGTAAATCTTCTACAATACTGGGTGCTGTGATGCTTATCGGTACATCAGATTTGATCCTTCCTAGAAATCCTAACGAGGTTTTAAGTAATCTATTAAAAAGAATTAACAGCATGTACTCTCCACACCACGACGATGTTCACAATTTAACAGCAGATTCAACAAGTGCACACTTGGATATAGTTCATCTGCAACGAAATTTTTTTGAATATTGTGTTATTTATAAAAGGTATTACTATTGTACATTAGGTAATATTTAAATCCTTTTTTTCTGTTAATAATGAAAATCAATTTGTTCCGATGATATTTGCAGCGAAATAAGAAGGATTAATTATAAAAGTAATTTGAAGCACAAAAAGTGCAAAAAGGCATCTCAAGAGGTAATTCCTGGATATGTGCAACCTCTTGGACAGAGATACTCGCGTCGTATTCTATTGAAAAGTTATAAGGAGCCATCACGTTGCAGTTTATCTGCGCTTCCTGTAAAGTATTCTAAGAAGTCTATTTCTCATCACAATATTTATTGCAATGACATTTCGTACTTTGAGTATTAAAATATTTATTTTGTATTATATTAATTATATTATATCTTTACAGAATGAAATACTACTAAAAATATTTAAATACTTAGATGTGGTAACATTATGCCGCATGAATGAAGTAAATAATGGGCGCTTTGATATTTTAACACGGGATTCTCTACTCTATACACGTTTGAACATGCGATTCATTGAATCTTACGAATATATGTGCGATATATTTTGTTATTTTACACCTAGATGTAAATATTTGCAACAATTAGATCTTACAGAAAGCAACTTTAATGTTGATGATTTTGTAAATTTTCTTGATAATTGCGGCAGGCGTTTAACGCATTTAAGATTAAGTCGCTGCCGCATGGATTTAAATCCTGTCCTACTCAAAATTTCAGAGACATGCAAAAATTTGAAAGGTATATGCATATAGTGTATAATTGTCAAGATTATGGGTAAATTGCATAACAACTAATACAAATTTTTCTTAGAATTGGTTCTAAGTTGGTGTTTTCGCATAGACGACGAAGGATTTTCGTATCTCGAGGGGCTAAATAATTTGGAACATATAAACTTTTTTGGTACACGTATAACAACTGAATGTCTTTGCAAAATACTGCATAATAATCAACGGATGCGTAAGATACAAATGGGACGCTATATAAATGATGCAGCTCTAATAGAGTTGGCAAATTCGTGTCGTGACTTGGAAGTAATATATTTACCGAACGCACGTGGTCTTACATCTCAGGGTATTAATGCTCTCGCTAACTGTGAGAATTTACAAAAAGTGTATTTTTATCTGTAAGTGTGTGTGCTACATTTTCTTTTAAAATACACATTATTGTATTCTTTATTGAAATTTGTTTGCTTCTCTTGCGAGCATCTTGAAAAGGTTACATGAATTTTTTGTTCGCAATTAAAATACTGTACTAATTATATGATTTTTGTTACAGAGACGAATATCCAGTTACTGATGACAGCTTATTTAGATTACTTTCTTCTTATCAACACTTGCAAGAAATTTATTTGTTCGATGCTGTCCTCACTGATCATAAGTTGGAATTATTAGCGCAGTGCAGGCACTTGAAAAAGTTATATCTTTGTCGACAGAGAGTTGACCCTGATATACCTCATATTTGGTCCGTTATTTTGGAACAATGTCCTAAACTGCAGGAGTTTTATCTCTGTTACTGTAATATAAGTGATCAATTAGTAAATCAATGGAAGGAAAGATATCCTCATGTGTCCGTCTATACATACGACATCAACGACGACGACGACTTATGTCTACTATTTTGAAATGTAAAAATTAAAAAATTTTTTTTATTTATCCGGTGCGCAAGATTGTAAAAGAAGTAATGCCTAATAAAAACAAAATAGTCTTATTTATTTATAATTTTGTTATTTTCGAACACTTCTTTCTGTTTCTTTTTTTGTCATAATTTGACTTTTTTGGGCAATGATGTCATTTTTTTTAGAAATATTGCAGAAGCTACATTAATAACATCTTCAGTAAATTCTTGGTTCCTTTTCCGCAAATGCATGTCTCTTTCAAGAATTCGTTTGAAATTTGATCTCCTGTGATACTTTTTTATAGCCACAGTTTTTAAATAACTTTCTGTGAAGTTTGTGTTGTAAATTTTTATATTTTGCTGAAACTAAACAACTTATCAAAGCTATCCCATCAGTAAGCAACAAACATTTCAACTACATTGCAGCAACGTGCATTAATGCAATATAGTTGAAAAGTTAATTGATGTTACTTGCTTACTGGGATACATAATACTGGTCGACATATCAGATGCGGATTGGATTTCTCGAATCGTTTCCTGATTTTTAGCCGCTTTTAGCTGCATATTTCAACGTTTAGGGGTTGAAACAACTCTTCGAAAATAACGGATTTTTTCATTATTAATGAATATCTTCGAAAATATAAAATATATGAATAAAGCGTTTTATACAAAAGTTAAAAGTTTTATGATATTTTATACTGTTTGCAATGATATATTCACATTTTTCAAAAATGTCAAATTTTGTAATTTACCCCCATCTTCACCTATTATTTTTGTAAAATTTAAAAATTTTGTAAGGACAAAAATTAAAGAGCATTGAATGCCAAATCCATCCATGTATATTAATATTATGGTTTTACTATTTGATTTTTGGGAAAACGAGATGATAACATCGTGCTATAGGCGTATTTTCTCATACTGCAATATAAAAACAGATTAATCCTAATATGCTGTTTTGCGAATAGATATAAAATTGTTCATTCGTATTGCGCCAAATGTAGCTAATATATATAACCGTCCGTAATACCGGAAAGCTGGAATTTTACCTGGTAAGGTGATGTAAAGAACTGTACGTTGTACATTCATTTTGTGAATATATAAGTATTTGTTGTTAAGTTTTATTACTTTCATACGCTTGTCACTCTTTACTTTGATATTATTGGAATTACAAAAGTTTTTTGAATTATTAGTAATATAACTTTCATTCTTAGTTGGGAAAATTATATTTTTAACTAGTTACCGTTACTCGTTACCGATTAAAAACAAATAGTTTGTTACGATTATCGTTACTAGTTTTGAAAAGTAACTCGAATCGTTATCGTTACCTTTACTCAAAAATTAACGAATCGTTACTATTTTTGTTACTATATTAAATTTAAACAAAAAACTAAATTTAACAGTTCCAACCATACGTCTATTTGTTAAAGATAAATTTATTAAAAATAATTGAAAATAAAATAAATTTATTAAAAATTTTGTAATTTTTTGTCTTTTTCTTTGTGCTCGTGCACGTATACCATGCGTGGTGATAGAAGAACACAGAGCTCGCGATATTTCAGATTTATAAAAAAAAAATTTTTTATATTATAAAACTGTAATTTTCTTTAGAATAATCAATTATTTAATATCTATTATTATAAGTACCTGACATCTATCTGTCTGTCTGTCTATTTGTCTTACCGCGAACTACTCATTCGTTAATGAACCGAATTTTAAAGAATTGTATATGAATCAGGGGTAGAATTTTCCGGGGAGTGCTATAAAGTGTATAATTTTTCGTTACCGATTTTTTGGAAGCCGGTACCGAAATTTTTCCAATTTTTCGGGAATTAATTGACCGAATCTTAAAGAATTATGTATGAAATAGGGGTAGAAAGAACTGAAAAATGTAATAGAATTAGAAAAATTGCTAATAATAAAGGGGTTTCCGATTTTTGTTTAAAAAAATGTACGTAATTGCTCTAATTTGCGAAAATTTTGAGATATTAATCTGAATTTTTTTTATGGATAATTTTTATGGATAATTTTTCGTTACTAATTTTTTGGAAACCGGTTTCCAAAATGGTTATAAAGAATTATACACATCATGACGTCTGTCTGTCTGTATGGTAATTTAGAATTTAGACCATCGGAAAAATACTTTCAAGAGACACGGTAATATCTCTCTCCAAGTCCACGCACAACACAGTTTGCGTGGAACGGCAATGGCGACGAAGTGGTTTTATTTATGCGAACCGCTCATTGTCAGATAAATGATGCTCACATATTCATCAAATGAGAATAATGAAAGAGGCAATAAGAGCCAGGCGCGGTAATTATGCGCAATACTGGGTGCGACATGATTGTGGGCCGCTTCTTCAGGGGTGTATTCTACTCGTCAAAATAAACAATTAAATCAGTTCACATAAACGTATAACTAAAAATGCATCGTTTTTACGTTAAACTCATACTTAAGTCAAAACTTAAGACAATTACAAAGCTTATCATTTTATTTCTAACAATACAAAACAGTAGAAAATAAAAGTGAAATAAAACAAATCTTAAAGCAAGAGCTTAAAGTGACCACTCTCAGCCAAAATATACTGCTTCGCCCATTTTTTTTTAGTGATCTTTTCACCCTTTCACAAACACCCGACGAGTTGCGAATTTTATTGAACCCGTTTTCAATACACCGACGACAATTTGTTTTAGATGTACCCAAAAATATAAGGACACCTGAGAACCACTGGTGAATCATATCCTTTAAACACGTGCGAAAAACTCAGCCCGCCTCATACCGTTGCGCAGGCAACGCAAACGATTTCTAACGTCACTGCCATGGAGGATGTCGACGGTGAGATTGCCTGGAACCAGCCGATTTGTTAAAGAAGAGGAAGAATCTCAAACGAATTCTGGATTCGGCTGCGAAGTTAGGCTGCTTGCGGGCTTGAAATCGAGGTGTGAAACGGGATGCACAGGGTGGATACGGTCAGCGCGTTGCGCGAAGCCGCGGAGCCTGGCGTGATAACGCGCAGCTTGCTCGTTTCTCTGGCGATCGAGCAGGGACCGAAGAAAGAAGGCGGCCGCCTGTTTCTTCAGGACGGAATCGAGCTGGATAAATTGCAAGAGATTCGCATCGAGTTCCTCAGTAGGCAGCAGCCGTGCGCACGTATCGCTATGAATAATGTTCAGAATGATATACCGAGCCAATTTCAGTAACAAATTAAATTGCGATATTCATAGTCTGATTTTATATTTAAAATTGTCTTAACCCTTTGAGGCCACATGGGGGGGCGGCCTTAAAAAAAGAGGTGTGACCTCGGAGGGTCAAGTATGGTCTCGAAGTATATATTACACGACCCAGGTAGCAAGACTCGTCATTTTGACGTCAATTGACGTCAAAAGTCTGTCATTTTGACGTCTTTTGACGTCATTTGACGTCAAAATGACGAGTGCTTGCTACCTGGGGATCATCTCGTTATAAAGTCTCAGGACTACTTTAAGAGAGACATTACATATATAAAACAATCTTAAGTAAAAAATTGAATTATAAATATTGTATTAAATATCAATTTAATAATATAAAATTGCATTTTTACTTATGGCATAAGACTATGTTTCCAGACTGAATAGTAAAATCGATGTGTAGTTCAAGAGCACAAAGATGAAATAAAACTCACAAGAATTAGATGTAAGGCCGAGAACATCGATATCTATTTATTCTGTATTGCCCGCACATCGCTATAGTTACTCGATAAATTGATTTTAATATTCTAATTTTTCTCCATATATCACGTCGCAGAGATCTTAAACATCGATCACCTCTGGCTGTTGAAAAACTTGGTCAAACTGTCGCTGTCTCACAATGTTATCGAGAGAATCGAGAACCTGGATGAGCTCTGTCACCTGAGGGAACTGGACCTCTCGTTTAATCGCATCAAGATTATGGAAAACTTGAACAATTTACGTCAACTGGAGATTCTGCTTCTGCACAGCAACGAGATCTCGATCGTTCAGGGTATAAACAACTTGAGGAAGTTGACCATTTTAAACATCGGTAAAAATAGGATCGACGACTGGAATCACGTAAATATGATTAAACGTCTCGTATCTTCTTCTTGCGCTTCTTTGGTATTCACAATCCAATCTTGTATTTAAAATCGTCTCGAGTAATCTGATCTTAAATAATCTTTTTGAAGATCCCATTCGGTCAATGAGATAACTCTGGCATCTCAAGATCGTAATTTAAGATAATCTTAAATGTATAATTTGAATTATAAATAATCACTTTATCATTCATAAAGTTTTATTTATCCAGGTTGTATATCTACGTGGCTTCAAGTCGCTCAAAAGTTTGAACATGTGCGACAATCCTTGCACGGAGACGGACGGATACTTGGACTATCTGTTTGCATTTGTGCCTCAGTTAACTTATTATCAATACAGAATGATATCCGAGAGTCAGCGTCAATCCGCCATCGATAAACATTAGTGATTATTAATTTAAACATAGTAAAGTAAAGAAAAGTCCTTCAAATATTTTGCATTGTAAATGAATAATTATGACGTTTCATTTCTGTAGTCGTGTAATCAGCAATCTCGAGGAAAACGAGGCAAAGATCCGAACGGAATTGGCGCTGCAACGAGAATTTCAAGACAAGATCGCATTGCTGTCTGCGTCGTACGTGGAGCACCTTGATGGAGATTACCTGTTTCAACAGATGTTCTCTTCCGATGAAGGTAGATTTATATCTCGTTTCTTCCTGCTGTCTAACATACAATTTATTTAAATGCACCGACGCGAGTAGCAGGCAAAACGTTGTCCACGATAAACGAAAACACGCAGAGCGCATTCGAGGAGTACAAAACGTCGTTCATTGCAATATGCCGCGAATTATACGAGCTGGGTTTACGAGAGAACGATAAGAGAACAGAGGACATAAGATTGCTTGAAGTTGCTGTTAACGAAGGCAAGGAAAATACGCAAAATGAAGCGAGAAGGTAAAAGAAATAACAATTATAAGAATTAAATGAGAGTCTGTACTTTTAAAACTGTGATTATTTATTTTGACCTTCGCAATCTATTTCTATTATTATTATGTGTAACGGCTGTATCATCTAATATGTAACTTCCTTCTTTGCTTTACCGTATAAGAATCGTGGATGACGTACTTGAGAAAAGGACAAAGATATTTGCGAATATAAAAAATGTGATGGAAGCTTTGGTAGAAAAGCAAGAAGAAGAGGCCGAGAACGCGGCCGCGAAAGCAAGGGAATTATTCAATGAATTCGATGATTTATTGTCCAAGGCGCGAAATCAATTAATGTCTAAAGAAATGATATTACATGATCAAATGGAGGTACGCGTATGACATTAATTTATAAAAAATTAACGTAAAATAAATCGGATTTGAAAGGGCGACTTTGTTCTTTGTCCAAAAAAAGGATATAAACGAAGTGTTCGGGATTAATATGACAGACATGGTCGACTCGTTCCTAGAAACCGCGCGAGGACAATTTTCCCTGTTACGAAACGGGGAGATTAAATATAACGATGTTATAAACGAGTTAGTTTTACGTTATCTAAGCGGTTTTGAGGACGAGGCACACATACCATTACATCTTAAGGATCTGTGCTGCGACAAGGATACTTTGGCCACCACTCTTGCCGCTTCGCACGATATACACTTACGGGTAAACAATAAAAGTTTGAAATTGTTAAAATAAATGGCAATAATAATTGACAAGCATAATCTACAGGTGATAGACGATCGAGAGAAGCGCATGATAAATCGACTCGACAATTGGCTCAAAGACTACATCGATCAGTTAATCACGTAAGTAACTATCATTTCAATAGAGACATTTTATAGAAAAGTTTTCATAAACAGAAAAATTCATAGAAAAATTTCAATGAACAGGGATGAGAATACAAGGAATCGTCAGCAAATATTGGAAATATCGCATTTTTTTGAGTTTCAACAGCAACAACTTAATTCGTTAAGCTTGCCACAACAGTTAGATTTGGAGGACATTGATCTAGGCGATGACGGTATATTGGAAAATTAATGATTAATCTGTTATAACGTTTTCTTGCCTTTTTTGACGGTACGGAATAAAATTCAGGAAATAGAGTGAAGTGAGTGTCACATTTGTTAACACATAGTATGAAAATATATATTGTGATATAAAAGATAATATATATATAAAATATACAAAATTTTGATGTATAAGTATAAAACGGGATATAGTCTCTTATCGAGATATCTATTGCTTCTGCTTCTGCTTCAAATGTTCAACATAAAGTTTGAGACCAGCTTGTACTTTCGGTGATTGTGTATAGCTCACGAATTGGTTGGTGTCAGCCTCCTTATTGTTTTTCAGCCACTGAATCACGTCGTTTCGTAACTCTAACTTGGTTACAGCCCTTCCCAAACCTTTATCGATAACGATATGTGATTAGTGTATCAATGCAAAATGTAAATAATAGTACAGTATTCTTACCTGGTATATTATTGTAAAATAATATATAATTTTTGCACTTTTCGATCGCTTCCGTTTTATCTTTAGCCAGCTCATCCACGAGTCCAAGCTGCAACGCTTTCTCAGGTTTAAATAGAGATCCTCTGAAATGTAACAGTTATATAATATAAGATCTTGTCACGTATTTATTAAACACATTACGTACGTATTTATTAAATATCTTACGTACCTTAAAAGCGCTAGCTCGGCTTGTCGATAGCCTATCACCGAGATATACGAATCTCTGAACCATTTTGGAGCGACAATACCCAATTGCGTTTCGTTCAATCCTATAGTATGTTTACCTTCGACCATAACTCTGTATTCCGTAGAGATTGCTAACAGACAACCTCCGGCAGGACTGGCGCCCTGTGCAGAAAGAAGCATCCCATTAAATATTGAGCAGAGACATGCTAGACGTATACAGTAACACTTGAAAGGCTCTGTACATTGATAGCAGTAGCGATCGGTATAGTCAGGCCATAAATAGTCAGCCAAGTGTCTTGTAACATTTGCCAGAAATCACTAAGTTTCTGTTTATCAGTCGTACACATCTCCATGATGTCTAGTCCCGCCGAGAATACGGTTGGCAAGGACGACGTCAATATGACACCTTTACTGCGGCTGTTTTGAGCCTCTACTAAAGCTGCGTTCAATTCACTCAACAGCTCTGTGTTCAAACTGTTGACAGGTTTTCTCGCCATAGATATAATGTCGATCCCTGTTCAATAATCGAGTGAAATGAAATTCGAGAGAAACGGCTGTATGATAGAAGTTGATCAAAACTGCAGCATTCTTACCTGTGTCACTGTCCCGTGTCGTTTCAATGTACTTTGAACCTGTAGCATAAGATCTTCTGAGACACGCTTGCCCACCAGCGATTAGCGCCTTTAAAATAGTCATAGTTACGAAGTCTTCTTCAAGTACGGAGTGCAGATGATGGACTCTGCAACATGTAAAATAAACAGAATAATGATCTTCGTCACATTTGCAAGTAAGCTGAATGACAATGTAACCCCTGAGAAATTAAATAATAGATAAATAGAGAAATCGTTATAAGCTAAGCTATGTAAAGGTCAACTGTCAAAATACAAGCAAAATAAGGATATATTGGTTAAAAATCTAGTTTACTAACAATGGGATTAAATTATTGTTGCTGAAGAATAAGACTAAGTACAGTTGAAACGTTCAATTGCCATTAATATATTGTTGTTAATAAACTATTTTATTTTATTAAATTAAATTAATATTTTGGCTATCGACCTCTTCTCACATAATAACAGATTGATAATAAAACTAAATTAAATGCGAACAATTAATCGTGCAAAAATCGGCAAGCTGAGCTATTAATTATCTCTTTCTGCAAGTCACATCACAAGGTGACAGAATAATGTCTGTGACTCGATAACAGTTTCGTTATCGTTACATTTGCATTGTGCGCAGATATTATTATATATATATATATATAAAAGTTGTGCGAAGATTTACAGAATAGGCCTATAAATACAGAATGTCAGAGTACATTTTCTACGAACTTGGGGATAATCGGATAATCTCTGACATTCTCGACTGCCTTTGGAATCATTCGGCACGTAACGTGGATATATTTAACGTAGCTTTTTCTTCCACGGCTTAAAATAATCACAGTTCACTTGTGAGCGTCGTCTACAATGGCAGCAGGAGTATGCAGTAAGACGTAAGCAGTAAGCTATTAACTAATGGGATTTTTACAATTCAAGAATAATCCACTGTGGTCGGTCAATAGCTTACTGCTTACGCCTTACTGCATGTACTCCCGCTGCCATTGTAGACAACGAATTTTACAGTTTAAAATTTTGCAGGCGATTCACGATACATACGTGTATTTCCTTCTCAATTGTTGGATTGTTTACGTGTCGGTCCCAGAGTCCAGAGTCCAGACTCCAGACACTTTCTAGCTATAGGTTGCTCCGTTTTTTCCGCTCCGCCGCTGCGGAGTGTTTCCCGTTCCCGAGAGGGCGTAACGTACCGGCCGTACCGGCTCCGCAAGCCGGTGGCGACCGTCGGTAGGGTCACCGGCGCTCCGGAGCTCGCGCGGCCATCGTCGCCGATCATCGCCGATCATCGGTGACCGTCGTCGCGGGCCAATCGCGGACAGGTGCCAACATGGCCGCTACTGTGCTGCCTGCTCGTCTTCTCGTGACATCGCCCTTTGTCCCGACGGTGCACTCCTAGATCGGTGAGGAGCGAGGATAAGCGACCGGGAGAGAAGGAGAGAAGGAGGGAAACAGAAAGAGAGAGAGAGAGAGACGGAGACGACGGCACCTTAGATGGGACGGCGAACTTCAATGGAAGACTTCAGCTAGCAAAATGTCAACCCGGTCGCAGCTCACGAAGGATTTAAACGGTTCGTTCTCTCACTACGTCGCGCCTGGTGTTTACGTCCGCTCGTCGAGCTGTCATCCGCGCGCGATCGCTCGCCCGTCTCGTCGGGCGAGCGCCGATCTCGCCGCCTCTCCCGCCTCGTTTCGCGTGAGATTTCTCGTGATTAATCAGCCCGTCGTTCCTTTACGCGGTAAAAAGGCACGACCGGCCAGTAGAATCTTCGTGCCACTTTCCGTCCGGCGTCCCGTTAGCCCGTGCGTTAAGAGTATACGGCTGTGTGAATGATTCATTACTTGCAGAATCGGTGAAAGCGCTACTTGGCAAGCATGTGAAGATACTGCTGAAGAATGTGGTGAAGTTGGAAACGAAGCAGGATAAACAGGAGAATCGTGTTCTCGTGAGTAATCGCTTTCCGTCTTCTCTCTTTTTCCTTGTTTCTCTCCCTCGTCACTTTTTGCTGTTAAGCTCAATTGATTCTTTCTTGTTCCCCCTCAAGGTGTTTTCGCCATGTCGCCTCTTTCTCTTATCGGCCAAAGTACCCACAAGAGTAAGTTCAGTTCGTCTGCAATCTCCTTTACTCTCTCGTCCTGTTTGTTATGCGGCATTTAAATTTTACTCCCTCGTAGATCGACTGCCATTTTCACTACCTAGAAATAACGGCCATAGAGTCGAGGAGGGCAAATCAGCTATGTTTGACCGTCGGAGAGCGATACTACAATTTTACTACGAACAGCGTCGGCGGCGATACCACGGAGGTGGACGCTATGATAGAGGCCTTACATACGGCGATTCGAAATATCTTTCCTACTGTACCGTTAAAGTACGTTCCGCTTTGTTTTGTAACTGAGAATCTGTTCTCATTCGTAAGATCCCATTGATCATGTATTTCGAATTGTTATTTTCAGTTACATTATACGAAAAATAGAGGTAATACCAGCTAGCAGACTGCAGAGTATACGAGGGAGCGAGTTAGCTAGGAGCACAGAGGCCACGAGACACACTGGGCCCTGCGGCGGCTTCTCCACTCAGTATGCGTGCATGTGTGACCTGCACGGTGTACCGTACAGGGAGGAAGTGGCCTGGGTGAGATATTAATGGCATCCTTTCCGAACTTGCTCTAACAATGCATGAAATTGTCCGCCACAAAAATCTTATTCAGAGAGATACGAATTTCAGGACGTCGATACGATATACCTTTCGCACGACACCAGGGAGCTGAATTTGAGAGACTTCGATCATCTGGATCAGAAGGACTTGGTGCCAATTATCTCGGCCTTGGAGTATAACACTTGGTTCACGAAATTAAGAGCGTCCCATCTCAAGCTGAATCACGAGCCCCTAGAGAGACTGTTACACGTTATGCGAAGATCCTTATCCATTCAGGAGCTTTATTTGGACAATCTCGGGATTAAGTGGTAATGGCTTATTAGCAATTGGCTTTGAAACACAGAGAAAGTATTTAACGCATACTTATAACGTACTTGGTTTTAAAGGGATTTTGCTCACAAGCTGTCGTTAGCCCTGATTTCTAACGCTAACACGATGCTGCAAACGATAGATCTGTCGCACAATATGATCGAGGACAAAGGTATATATTAATTTATTTCAATGATTTATTCAGTGTCCCTTTCGTAAATTTGAAAACTTCATCTGCACTACACCCGTTAAAGCAATCTCCATTTTCCAACTGTTAACCATAATGTCAAAAGTGTCCTGAATAGATTTTTTTTTATATTTTTTGTAGGAGCCTCTAGCTTGTGTGGGATAATAGCCAAGTTAATGCAAGGTGTGCCAATAACCATGTATCTTAATTATTCCTAGTAATTATACTAATATATATAATATTTATATACTTTTTCTTTTCTCTAAATATATGCACTTTTATTTTATATATTTTGTAGAGAAACTTTCAGTATTTTTATCCCTTTAGTTTCTTTTTTTATTTTGAATAATGTAAATGTTCCACATTCGATCTGTACATAAGCGTCGCATTAATATATTAAAATAGTATTGATCACTGCAAGCAAACGCTTCCATTATTTTTATTATTTATGCACCTTACTAAGTTTGTGACATATTTTTAAGGTGGTACTCATCTCAGCGGTCCTATCGGCAAGTTGCCTAAAGGTTTACAAAAGTTGAATTTGGCCCACTGTGGATTAACCGGGAAAGGTATAAGCCAAATAGCGCATGCATTAAGCTTGAACAGAAGCATGCCGACTAGTTTGCGATATCTGAATCTTTCGGAGAACACCTTGAAAGACGATGTCAATGTAAGTTCGTAATGGAATTGCAGACTGATCTCGGCGATAAGTTACAAGAGACCTTTCAATCGCGATTAAAATCCTAATTGGTGTATTTAATGATTGCAGAATTTGTGCAATTTCTTGGCGCAACCTAATAGTTTAACACACCTAGATCTTAGCGGTACAGATACGACTTTAGAATGTGTAAGTAGCTAATTCTATCTTTGAATAGTAACTTCTGCAATCGGCACTCGACCGATACACTTAACATTGTTCTTTACGACTTGATTTAGTTATTCGGAGCATTATTACGGGGTTGTGCAACTAATCTAGTCCACCTGAACGTCGCCCGGAATTCTTTTTCGAGCAAGAAGACCAAAGAAATACCTCCGAGTTTTAAGCAATTTTTCACGGCGACTCTCTCGTTGAAGTACTTAAATATATCTTCGTGCAAATTACCATTGGAGGCATTGAAACACCTGCTACTCGGTCTGGCGTGCAACGAAAGTACAGTTGGCCTAGAGCTTGACATGAGCGGAAACAATCTGGGTTCCATGGGCGCGCACGTTCTGGAATCGTGCATTCACGGAGTTCGGTGTATAGCGTCGTTGGATATATCGGATAGCAGTACGTACAGTTTGAGGCAATATTATTTATCCGAGATCGAAAGGAGGGATCGAGTTATGTAAAAGTATTTCAGTCAGTTTCCTTAAATCTGTCTCAAACAGACTAGATATGGAATCGATGTTTTTATTCGCAGACATGGACGTCGATTTGGCGCAAGTTGTGACGGCGGTGGGCAAAAACAAATCGATAAAGCAGCTATACATGGGACGTAATACCGCCAGTATGAAGAGCAAGCACATAGCCGTCGTGATGGACGCCCTGGTGCAAATGCTTCAGGAGGACGACTGCGTCCTTCAGGCGTTGCATCTACCTGACTCACGATTAAAGGGCGACCTCTACAACCTGATCAACGCTCTTGGCAGCAACACGTGTCTCCACACCCTGGACATTAGCGGTAATCAGATAGGTGATCCCGGCGCGAGACTGCTGGCGAAGGCGTTGCAGATCAATAATCATTTACGGACTATTATATACGACAAGAACAACATCACGTTACAAGGCTACGCGGACATCGTTCACGCTCTAGAGAAGTATGCACGCGTGTGTGCACGTAGCTCGGAAATAAAAGGGAATGCGATAAATTCACAAAATAATTTACTCTTGCAGAAACTGTAGCGTACGGCATATGCCGTTTCCGATTTACGATCTGCAACCTTGTATGAAAACCTCCGCGGAGAAAACGGAGCAGTTAGCCAAGAAGATACAAGATCTGCTGCAGAGAAACGTCACGCCGTGCAAATACAGCCACGGGCAGGCATTCAGGTTGCAACAGGGATTTCTGTTGAGCTCCACGCAGCAAATGGTCGACAGACTCGTCGTTCAAACCCAGGACACCATCAAGGCCCTCGCGGCGGAGAGCTGCGACGCTAATAACGATATCAATTATGCGACCGGGCTTATACAAGACGCGGATAATTCTAAACAGGTGCGACTAATGGAAATTTCAATTGAGGATCAAGCCTCGATTGAAGACGTTGAAGTATTCATGTTACGTCTTTTGCAGCTACTGCCAAGATTACACGAAGTGCTTCAAAGACGTGACGAGAATAATCCAATCGAGCTAAAGCTGCACGATATGGCGAATGAACTTCACAAAGTTATAACGGTATATCTACAGGTATGTGTGCGTCTAATGGATTTTTACAGTTGCTTTCCTACTGGTTCAAATCGCAAGTTTGGAATAGTCGTTATTTTCTTGAGAGATACGACTATGTATAATGTGAGAAACTTACGATTGATGCAGGATTCTTTGGACGCGATGATAAAATGCGCGAATGAGCAATGTCCTACTATACTTTCGCAAACGGTGATCAGGGGCGATGAAAGTGAACCGATCGCGGTGCAAGACGATCTTCGTAATACCTGCAAGGAGAAAAATCAAATCAATAACGAATTCATACACACCACTGTTACCGAACAAGCTGGCGCAGATATTGTTAATAGAGTCAAGTAAGAATTTTAGAATAATCTCGATATAAACGTATAGCGATTTATTTTTATTATAATTTTAATTATTTTCTCTCTTTTTTAGTGAACTCAATTTAGCAGTTGCGGCGCATATATCCGACAGAATCACAGACGAGGTAATCGAGTCTTTATCAAGAAGTTATAAAACTTTGGTAAGTTTAAAAAAAATTCTTAATATCATAGAATATATCGTCGATCCTAAAAAAAAACTATCCACAATTAATATTAATGCAAAAGATCAGCTCGGAAATCTAATTTCAAGCAGAGAAATTAGTTCTTAAATTTGAATAATGTTTTCTATTGATATTAATATAATTTATCAACTCACAAAAACTTATAGCTTACACCTTGAATAAAATTTGAAACTTGACAAATAGATATGAATCTCTAAACGAGTAAATTATTATTTTGGGAAACAAATGCTTAAAATCGATCTTTCCTTATTAACGATACTTCGATACTCTTATAATGATACGGACTAATGTAACAAAATACTTTCAGATTGGCGATGATAGCCGAACACGAAGCAGCACACCAGATGTTTTACGACCTAGCGCCGGCTCGATGAGCAGCGGAAGCGTGATAGGCGTGACTAGCGCGAGCGGTGTCTCCATGAGTTTAGCTCCTGGCAGAGCCAGCCTCGCGTCCGAAGAAGATTGTCCGCCGGAGACATGCTCGCTGGCAGATTCCATTGGTCAATGCGTCAGCGATCAATCACCGATGGTAAGAATTTCGAATCCTTTAACATCTTAATGTTCGAACAATTGGACAGTTACTTAAACGTATAAAGCGCATACGTTTTACCATATATAAATATTTCCTCCTGAATTTGCCTGCAGCTAAAATATACATTATTTTTATTTACACGCTTACATAGAAATTGGATTATCTTAATCTGGTAGGTATTGCAAATATGTATGGAAATGCAAACAGTTGTATATAAAATATTCCACGAATTATGATATGAATGATCATCGTATACGAATATTCGATGCGTTAATTCGACATTTTTTTTATTTAGGCGACGCCACATCTGTCGAACAAGCGTAAAAGTCTGCACGGAAGGAAATTGAGGCCCAAGTCCGTGGTGGATTCGGTAGAAGGCTTATCCGCTGATGATATACCGGATCTCTTGCCGTCATTGCCGAAGAATCAAGCGGAAGGTTCGTATTCATTGCTCTATCGTAAATTTGTCAGATTGCAAAATATGATTGGTGTTTTGCAGCTATCTCAGAAACTGAGCACTCGTTGACCGAGTCGTTAGATTCCGTCTCGGAATTACCCCACACCGTGGGTCAGCAGTTGCAGCATCTGGTCAAGTCCAGACCGCGCAGAACGAAAACGCGAGCGCCTACGAGACCGATGTTAAGACCGGATCAACCGATCGACGGTCTCGCTCTGGGTGAGGGTCTTGACGTGTTTTTCCGACCTACTACACCTACCACGCCTTTGATATCGCCTACGAGCGACGACAGGTAAATATAATATTCTACTATTTGTATTTCCACACAAAATATTCTATTTTTGACAGAGTACGCTTCACCTCTCTTCAGTTTTTTTTTTTCTATCATTTGTCAATGTATGTGACTGTAAAACCTTTTTTTTTACCTATTTTTTTTACATTACCTATATTGTAATTTACAGCTCTCTACATACCTTCCCAACGGATGGCAGTCCTAATCTATCGCTGACGAGCCACAAGAGCATTCCACCCGACATGGAAAAGAAGCACAACTGCAATTCGCCGATGTTAAAGACGCTTTTAGAACCCGCGCCACGCTCGCGATCCAGCGACAACTTGGAAAAATTTTCCCCCCTTGTCGGTAGAAGATCACAAGGTGATTCTCCGCTTACCGCGTCACCGCTCGCCCGAAGAAACACCACGGACAGTGCTCAGGCCCACGAGAGATCGAAAGGCGAGGCTTTCGCGAAGGAGACTTGTAGCAGCCCCGCCGGGAACGACGCGAGCGATGATTCTAAGCGCAGCACGCTGACAAACGTGTCCAGCATGAGCCCGCGCGGCTCGCACGACATCGACGACACCTTCGGAGCGAGCACGTCGGAGAAGGACCAGGAGAATCGTAAGAGTGCCGTGAAGAAGTCCACAACCGACGCGGAGAAGTCTTCCTCGTCCGTCAAGCTACGGTCGACCGGTCACGATCTGAGAAGTCCGATAAACAGTAACAGCAGTGGCACCAAGGGCACATCCGACTCGGCCAAGTCTCCTGTATTGAAACCGTTGAAGAGTAGCGGGTCTACGAGCGACGGCAAGAGCAACGGCTCGCTTATGAAAAATAAGCCCACCCCACCGGCGACGGCGCCTAAACCGCGACCGTGGAGCATGGCCACTGATCGAAAATCCGGTAAGACACATTCAGAATTAGCTCTTTGACGAAAGGTGCGACGCAATTGTTTATAGAGAATCTCGAGAAAACATTTAATATGCAAAACTCCATAAGAAAGCTAATCTAATAAAGAAAAAAGATAACGGGAAACTTATGGTGAGTGAAAACTCTGACTTCGCTTAATTTTCCAGGAGAATTTAGTCTGTTGAGCGACGGCTCTAGTCCGAACACCTCGGCCGGCAACACGCCCGATTCCGGTGACGCGCTCGACGAGTCGACCGACAGCGGTGTCAGCGGGCCGGCTTCCTTGCCGCCGACGTTATCGGCGAGCAGCACCGCGAGCTCGTTGAGCAACACGAGCGTGGAGAAGAGATCGGTGAGGGAATTGGCGGCGAGCCTGAACAAGAGCAAGACGGACAGGAAGGAGAACGGTATGTACCGTTCGCCCTGGTATATTCCCGCTTCTCTGTGCCGCATGGTTAATTTCTTAGTTGACTCGCCGTACACACATTTCTCGATCCTAGGCATCGTCGATGCGCGCATCCTTACGCTCCTTAATATAGCACTAAAAAACACGCATGTATATATCCTTTAATGTACAAGCCACGCCCGTTACCTATTATTTTAGAGCATGCCACACCTGCAGCATGGCGGTCGCTACTCCAACGTTCTGTCGACCGAGCAGATGCCAAGGTATTTTATTTATTTTTTTCTTGTCGTGAAGACCTTTTGTCACAGTGAAATACGTGTTTTTGCTGATAACCGCTCGTATCGCTCGTGTTACTAGCTACCATAGCTCCAAGAAGGGCAGAATGCAATCTTGTTATTAATTAATCGCCAAAGTAATCACAAAAGTAATGGATCATTGTTGCCCAACATTGACGTAAACTCTTTACATGCGTATGCTCTATTAATATTACTTTATAGTTATTTCGTCCCACATAATTGTGAGCTAAATAATTACGATTATGCGGCTAACGTTTCGTTAGAATTTTATATAACGAATAAGAGCTATTGTATTGTATTGCTTCGCAGGCAACGGAAGTGCCGAAAATGGTTGAGGAGAGTCGCCTCAGCTTTAAGCTTCGTCGCACTTCATTCCTGCGCGATTCAAACTTCAATTACAACAACAACGACGTGGTTGACGTTTGACGTCGCGCACGGACGGATCGTCAGCGTTGCGCCGTAAGGAGCACTTTCTTCCGTATGCTGATGCCGGGATAATCTGGCACGCGAGATTGCAACAGTACTTTTCGTCTTCGTGCCATAGAAAGTCTTTTATCGTGTATATAAATATACATATATATACGTCTCGACCGGTTTTAACATTAGAGACAGGGTACTGAAAGTTTTTACAGCAACTCAAGTACTGTGTTCTGCTGTTAAAGTGGCATTAGAGAATCTTATACTAGTTTTATATGACGCCGCGTATTTACACGCGGCCGTAAATTTCGACTTATTGTTAGTCGTACTCATCCGTATTGTCCGTATACGCTTTACCAATACATTTCATGTACGAAGACCAATTAATTTTAACCGTGCGTTTCGATCTTTTTTTTTTTATTAAGATACTTGACACTTCCAGTGAGATTAAGTCCCATTCCGTCGGATTCTTGGCGAGCGATATATTACGATGCCACGTGAAGATATTAACGAGAGTGTTTTACTCTTTTGAGGATTCGTTTTATTATGTACATACTTATATATTGTTTGTCTACGCATTTCAACAGCGAGAATGTCTAGAATAGACAAGACACATTTCGAAGCCAGATAGGCGTCTTCACTTTTGATAAGACGTTAAGGGTAGCGGCAACTGATAGCGTTTTTCACTGGCAGAACTGGTGCGCACTCAGTGCACATTAAAGCCGTTGTACACTGATTTAATCTCTAATATTTAAAGTAAAATGCAAATATTTCGACTGATAAAATACCCAGTACATATTTTGCCAAATAGTGCAATAAAGAATATTGACGATTTCATGATTTAACCCGTTTATATTAAACATACACTTTACGTTGGTTTGTGTACGACGGCTTTAATGTGCACTGAATGCGCACCAGCTCTGCCAGTGAAAAACGCTATGAAATAGGATAACACATTGTGAGTGTCTTCCAAGATCGTGTAACAAGTTGCAACAATGGCATCTCGTGCATACGTATTCTTCGTAAAGGTAATGTCCGTTATAATATGTTTCGTCAAGTGCGATATGTCTTTAATCTGTGATTAATTTGTAGAAATGAGATTCAGTTTAGTTGAAGTTCTTGTCACACGATAATACGTTTTACTGTCTATAGATAAGTGTGCTAGCAGATGGATTCTTCCGCTTGGTAAATTCTAAATGGCAGCTTTTATTATATTTATTACTTATATTTATGTGCAGCTAATAGTTTCTTTATCGGACGACGGAGTTGATCGCGCATAAAACGAGAACTTATCTTTATAACAGATAGATTGAATTCATTTTGCCGCACAAGTTGGTATCCACTATTTTACGGAGATATTCTAAATTGAATCTCAACTTCTAGCAACGTGATACTTTTCTGAAATTGTTTTACTGCGGAAATTGAAATTGTAATCGAATGAAGCGTTAACAATCATTGTGAACGTAAAATTTATCACGGGAAATTTGTACGCGCCAACCAATGGGCGCGTTTTTAACGTTATAGACAGAGGATGTAGAATTCTAGATATATCTCGTCGTTCAATTGAATAGGACTAACAATACAAGATTATTTATCGAGGTACCTTGCGCTGCGAATTTTTCAGATTCGAATGAATCTTTTTTTGTAATGAAAACGTTCTTTATAGGCATTAGATCAGTACGGAATTATAATAATCGTATCGAAGACGTACTTGCCCTTTTATATAGCGACAAACGCGTGTACATATATATGTAAAAAAAAGACTTATGTATAATAATAAGGCCCGTGGGGGAGAATCCCACGATTCTTGTCGATCGAAGCGAAGTAACGCGGGAAAAGGATCGAAACGTCTGTTGTGAATTTTTTTACCGCTTAACTATCATCACGTAACATTGATATTGATCCCTTATACGATGATACATAGAGGACATGTGATCGTTGCATCTTATCATGATATTATATCCATTAACAATGGAGAGCGTTTTCTCCCTAACGTTAAGCGAACGAGTATTAAGGTATCGTGTTAATAAAAATTATTGTACGCGTGTGTGTGTGTGCGTGCGCGCGTGCGTGCGTATGTATGAGCGTGCAGGACGTATTTAGGTTGTAAGACCGATAAAAGGCGCGTAAGAAAGATGCGAATTGTTCAACCTACACGCGCGAGACGCGCGTGAGATCGTAGATATATAATTGCGGATCTATATAAGACACCTTTAAAAGGAAAGAGAAAACATCGGTCCTAAAGCGTACCTCTTTTTAAACTTAACACTTGGCGGATTCCGCGAGAGGGGACTCGCGCCCTCGAACTTGCATGGTCTACTAGAATAAACGTAAGAAAGTCTCGTATTAATACTTAATCGATCCGACCGATCCGAGGGATGGACATTCCACTCGTAAGGTCGTCTTTGCGATATTTACTTTTAGGCACACGCGTTGTCGGCCAGGTTTATCGGACTTGCCCCCCTAGGGGGCGGGATATTTTTAAACGCAGTCTCGTGTATTCGACTAAAAACTTACACACTATAACGCGTCTTTTTCCGCGTTACGAGCGACTTTTGTATGCGGCGTACACGCACCGTCTTACATGTCGACCGCGAGAGAGAGAGAGAGAGAGAGAGAGAGGGAGAGAGAAATCGAGCGTCGTCGCGTCGTGAAACGACTCTGCCGACCACTGTGCCAAAACGTCTTGTTATACAGCGATTATACAGCACGTCTTTTGTACGATTAGAGGAGAAACTCGTTCCACCCTTGCCACCGGCTCTCGTCCGCCGCGTCGTCGTCGTTTGTAATCGCGTACACTTAAACTCGGTACGATTCCACGATACTGTACATAATCGAGGATTCAGCCAGTAATCTCTCATTCCACGACGTTACTTACTAGAACCGGGGTCGCGTTACTCTCATTCGGTGTATATGTGTGTATATAATACATATTTATGGAGGGACACACACATATGATGTATAAAGGGAGCGAAGGAAAGTGATCAGGTGCGTGTGCGTGACGTGTGTAATGTAGCGTGTGATATATCGTATTTAAATCTTCCCCCGATACACACACATTCCCCCGTATGCATTACACGACATTATACATTTCTATATACATACGAGCGTGAGAAAGAAATGAGGTAAAGATATATATGCGAGACGAAATATATTGTGAATATTAATATCTTCGACGTCATTGCGCCCCGCTCGAACGGGAATCGAGCGATCCCAGCGATGTTAACATTTGCAATCTATTTTGCCGGACAGCTTGATAGAAGCGCGACACATAATCCGTTAATAATGAATAAAATAAAGACTCGTAACCGCACATGTATAGAGACTCGAGTGACTTTCATTTCCCACTCGCTTATAGAATCTGTCTTTTTTTCCAGATCCAAAACGCACGTGCGTAGAGCCGGTACAAAGATTACAGCAGTTATTTATTATAGTAATAAATTGTAGTAATAAATATAGGACAAAGGTATCACGTATTTAAAATAAGAATTATGTAGTAATTAATAATTACAATAAAATGGATAGTTCGTGATGTGGCTGAAAGCGATTAATAGCACAAAAGAATGCTCCTATTAACAAATTTATTAATAAGAATGATATTAATTATTTATTAGTGTAATCATTTTTTAAATAACAATCATAGTATTAAGAAATAATTATATATTAATAAATTATTTTAAAAATTAATTTAATTAGTTAATAAGAAGTTAATAACACAATAACAACAATCACAGTACTAATAAATAATTAATATTTTATTAAGAAATTTACAAATAGGAACACCCTTTTACGCTATTAATTGCTTTATATACTCTTTTAATTACTTCATGCTATCTATTGCTTGCTAATATTATTAATAATAATAATTTGATAAACGGGATCACATTCAGCACTCAAAAAAATTACAAAAAAAAAAACAATTACCCTCGTTCTTACGCTCGAAAAAATACTTTTTGTTGAACAGTGAAATCAGAGTACTCTCTTTCTCTATCTATCTCTCTTTCTCTTTCTCGCGCGCACTCGCTCGCCGTGGTCCCACGTCCCACCACTCGTTACTAATTGGTGGCGACAAGAACGGTGGGAGCAGGTGAAGGAGTGCGGAATACCCTCGCCCCGGATAGCCGGATACACGTTGTACGCGCGTTGTAGCAGGCCAGGCTCCCCCCGCGCGCTGACGCGACGATGCTCGTGTAAATCGGCGTAGTTCGAGATCGTGATTCGAGTTGAGATCGGCGAGCCTTCCGAGAATGTCGCGCACGAGGACGGAGAGGAACGGGAACGGGGCCAAGTGCGAGGTTAGCGTGTGGACACGTGCGATCACCGCCAACTCCGAGTGGCCGGACAAGGTAAACATAACCCTCGCGCCGCGGTGACCCGTGCCCGACAAGGGGACAGGGAATTATCTCTCCGACCTCTACATTTTTTTTTCTCTTCCTTTGTCGCAGGAGGAATTTCTCGACGTGATATACTGGGCAAGACAGGCAATTGGTATTATCGTCGGTATAGGATGGGGCCTTATACCACTAAAAGGTTTTATAGCTCTGTTGTTGTAAGTAGAGACTCCAGTTGGGCTCCTTTTATCGTCGCCTTTTAACAGTCAACTTACAGTAGAATCCCTTCAAATCGTAGATGTTACTCATGCATGTCCTCCACGACGTTTGTGTTTCAGATTTGTAGTAGTCAATGCGGGAATTACATATTTATACTTTAGCAGTTTCCAACAAATCGATGAGGAAGAGTACGGTGGTATGTGGGAGTTGACGAAGGAGGGATTCATGACCTCGTTCGCTGGTTTTCTGGTGAGTGCAGCAGAATCAATGTTTCTCTCAATGGATTTTTATTTCCTTTCTGTTTCTCTCTCGCCCTTTCATACTGTACTTTGTTATTTGTTAACAGGTGACCTGGATCATCATATATTCAGGATTGCATTTTGACTGATTTGTAAGACAGACCATGGATAAAGAGCAATAGCTTTTCCACGCGGATTCATCGCTGCTGCCAAATTTATTATACGTATGCAATAGTCATTCCCTCGCAATAGATATCGTTGTATACTTGACTTCTCGTATACTGTTAAATAATATTGTTACATACAAATATGATTTATCTGTATAAAGAAGACCTTCTTACCTTCTCAAGTTTTACGTATCTTAATTCTAACCACTCGAATGGCGATCAAACTTCCACATATTTCGTTCTCGGTCACGTGTGTCTATTTACAATTTACACTTAATCAACATACGAAACTCGGCGTCTTATAATGCTATAAAAATACATTTGTACGCTTCGTATCTTCTTCAGGACAGAATAATCTTCGCTTCCGCTGCTTTAGCCTACCATCAAGCGCTTACGTCCACGCTCTTGTACCTGCTTGTACCTAGCGAGCACTTGCTCGCATTGGTTCTTATTCTGATAATGCTGTTGATAGTGATGAAAGATACGGGAGAACAACGTCGGCACCTCGGAATGCGCGCTGAGCAGCGACCGCTCGAGGACGTACAGATCGACGGCCTTGTCCTCCAGCGTGGAATCCACTCGGGCCAGTCCGAAGTCTATCATTACGAACTGTGTCTCAGCTGCTGAAGGAATGATGATATTAGGATCGTTAGGAATGATATAGAGAGATAACGGAATATCTTTTGCAATAGATATAGAGGATACCATATTTTTACAATAAACGCTGAGCAACATCTGGTTTTAGACACATGTCGATAAATGTGATGAAATTTATTCGTTTATCGCACCCGCGATTCGACGCGACACTAGCGTTTATTATACACGACGAGAAAGTTGTTTTATTACCATCGGATTGGTCGTCGTAAGGTGGCTCGTTCGAGTCGTTCTTGAGCAATATATTCGACGTGGTGAGATCACCATGAATAATGTTCCTCGAGTGCAGCCTACCTATCAGCGTGCCCAGCCCGCGTCCTATGAAATCTACCAGACGATCCGCGTCCGCATTTCCCGAAATGTTTTTTTCTATGAACTCTTTCAGCACGGTGGCGTTCTCCACGTACTCCATATAGATACTACGTCGCTCCAAGTCCACCAGGTACAAGGCCGGCGTCGCTATTCCTTGGGAGCAGAAAGGGGCAAGTTATTATATGTTACGCGAATGAAATCGATGAACGCGAGTCCGTGTTGTTCGACGCGTCGCGCGTTTTCACCTGCGGATTTCGCCCGGATAATGGCGCGAGCCTCGGCCCTGATGCGGTCCTTGGTGAGGCGAGCGTCCAGTTCCGGGTGGCGATAATTCTTCACGAATCTCTCCTTCATCAGGCACGCTTTTCCCAGGTAGAGCCCCTTGTAGAGACGCGCCTCCGCGCCTTGCGCTATCAACTCCGAGTCTTTCATTATCATTTACTGGGGATGCGCTGCGTCAGTTAGCGAATATTGCGTCCGCAAATATTTCGCTCCTTTTCGCGTCGTCGCAACGGGCCCTAGACGACAGAAAATGAAAAGACTTGAGTTTGAGGGGAGAGATTTTGGGGTTCTTCCTCGCTCGCGCGCGAGGGGCGAGATCCTTCGTTACCGCGAGGGTTGCGGGCGACGTGCATGCGCATGTCCAATCAATTAGACGCGCAAATATTGCATTCGCGCGTTGCATTCGCGAAAACGGATGTATACTTATCGCAATCTACGCAACCGAGTATCTCCCACGATAAAGCGATGCGCGAGTAAATGGCTCTCATCGGGGGGTCTTTAGCGAAGCGTATCCGGGAAATCAAATGCGTAGACACTTGATCGCTGATTTGCCCTAGCACGCTTTTATTCCTGTTCGCATATAAATATAGGAAAAGATGAGGCGAATGAGATATTTGGTTTTTTAGCCGTCCCATTCGCTTGCGCGAGGCGAGGCGAGGCAAGAGCGAAACGTTAAGGGCGAGGCCGCGGGCGAGGGCGAGGGCGCGGGCGAGGACGAGGGCAGCGAGGAGGTAAGGTACTCGGGAGAGCGTGGCTGCTAGCGCTAGCGAGGCGAGACGAGGGCGAAACGCGAATCGATCGTCACCCGCCAGCGTCCTGCGCGCTAATCGCTATCCCGGCGCTAGTATTCGCCCGTACTTTGTTCTCGTCGGTCCGCCACTCGCCGCCGTTGCGTGGAGCTTCCCCGATCGCGGGGGTGTTGGCGAGTTGGCGAGAAGAAGAGGAAGAAGCGGACGGCGACGACGACGACGAGGCGAAGGTAGCATGAGGGACGAGGTGAAGATGGACGCGAATCGGCTGATCGCCGAGGTCTACAAGCGGCCGGCGCTCTGGAACCAGAGGCACATCTCCTATCACAATCGCGAGGTGACCAACCGCGTCTGGATGGAGATCGCGGCGATATTCAATCTGCCCAGTACGTGTCGTAAACAACCACCATCCCCCCTTCCTCGTCCCCCTTTCCCCCCCGGTGGTACCGCGGGACCGAGGTCCCGCGAAGTCGCACGCTCGTCCCGCGACGCAACGCGCTGCCCAGGCGCCCCGCTGTGGCCGCTGTCCTTCGCCCATGCGTCGCCCACTCGCGCGACCGTTCCTCTATCCTCTCCTCCGGGCAAGGACGAGAGAGCGACTCGTGCGTCGCGACCGCGGCATCGCGACGAGGTCGGGAGGGACGTGGCGAGGGACCGCTCGTCTCTCATCGATGACTCATGAGACCTCGAGGCTGCCCATCCGAGTCCGGTCATCTCCGGGAAACGTGACGTTTGAAATCTCCTCAGTTTCGTTTTTTAAATGCTACACGAATGGTTCGCGCGTTCTCGACAAATGGATGGCTTTTCTAATGCCCGCGAAAACACGTCTATCTACAAAGAAGAAGGAGAAAGTGAGGATTCACCTTCGGCGTTTTTTGGTGGAATCCGTTTTTTTATGATTAAATTTTTACGTCAAAGATCGAACATTTAAAAATATCGCTTTAACACTAAAACAACCAACTTTGGCAAAACGATTTCAAGTTTTGTTTTAAATTATAGAAATTATTAAGGTGCTTTTGATGGGATTTATTTTTACTTTTGTCGAGATAAAAAAATGATATATGCCAATTAACTTTCCATCAACTACCTCAATTTCAAAGTTCTGTAATCTGTATACAGGATGTCTACACAGAAAAAAAGAAGTGTTAAATTAAAACTTATATATTCGTATATATGCAACAATTTTATAGTTTTATAAGAATATAAAATTTTCATTTCAAATTTTTTTTCTTGGTTGAACTATATGAAATACTTCATTCAAGCAAGTTTTCTTCATTTAACGCAATATAATCTCAAGATTTCCACGTTAAAACTAAAGAGATATTTTCAAATTAAGAATATTTTCTTTCCTTCTGTGTACATATATACATATACCAAATAACGCTGCTTGTAGTATTAATATTCGGAGAAGTCCTTCGAAGTTTCACGCTCAACTCCGCCGAAAAAGCAAATGCCGAGGGAAATTATCACATGCGTTCCGAGCGGTGCATTTTTCCTCAGCGATGTTTTTATGTTCGAAACTGACATTCCATATATTCTATCGCCATCCGTTTCGAGATGAAATTATCGTTCTCTCCGGCCCTCGTCGGTCTACCTCGTCCGAATTCCAAAGAAATGAAACAAAAACCTCCTCGGGAGAAATCCAGAATTTCGACGCAAAAAATTTCAAAACAAACCTGCAATTTGTAAATGTCATTTTTTGGATTGTCTTTACTGTCTCATATTATTCTAAATACAAATAAAACAGTTTTCTGTCACGCTAATATCGAGATATACCTATATCGTGACGTACGACGCGCGCGTCGCGCCCTAACCTCACTTCCCGCGCGAACTGGCGCGCGAAGGCGCGCCGCGAACGACGGCGACTTCGCATCGGTGCCGCGCTACACCGGCGGGGACACCTTACCTGCGGTATCCCGGCGCACGAAATCCCTTCGTCGCGCTCCCGATCGTAATCCTGATCGAATGCACGAGAGCCGCGAACGTACGCACGCACGAGTCGCACGGCCGAGGGTCGCATGCGCGGAGATCGGAGATGCGTCGATGCGCGCGCGCGAATTGCAGTCGATATGCGGTCCCGTGGCCCGTTTCGTGTCGCTGAGTTATCGAATCCTCGACGACACGCGGCACCAGCAGGAGTACTGCAACCGCGCGATAAATATTTTCTCACGTAGAAACATATGTAGAAACACTGGCGCCGTTAGCGGGGGGACGCGTCCCTTCAATATATACACACAAATCTATGATAACCCTTGTATCTTTTTTTAGTCAGTACTACGTCAATTTGAAATAAAGCAAATTTTTTCGCTTCTTCAGAAAAACAAGTTTTCTTTTTTTTTTTTAAATAACATTTACATTTTTTAATTTGGAATAATCTAACTTACACAGTCTTGTAGATCTTTAAAAGATGTATCGATTAAAAAAAAAGACGTCAAATTGATGCATATGTCTTAAAGATACAAGCTGGAGAAGACGACAGGGGTCTCTCAGACCCTGGTGAGGTAACAATGGGTAGTGAAAACGTAAGGTAACTGAGGGTTAAAGTACCCTAAACAAGTTAAACTTTAAACTGTATTTCTTTTATTTTTTATTAATGTATTTATGTTTTTTTTTATTTCCAAAGTTTCTCCCAAAAATTTATGACTATAACGGCGCCAAAATTGATGGCTAATAAAGTTAAAAATATGTCCATGTAAAAGTACATATTCCTTCGATCTTCTAGTTTGGATCTCGTAGATCTGATGAGATGAGAACAATTTTGAAACGAAGAATGGGTATGTTTGCGACCCAGTATAGGAGTCTTTACATACGCGTTACTAAACAAACTGTTGATTCAAGGCTGATAGATAACATTAAAACGAGCAGTTCTAGTATACAGGAATGTCTCCGGACTGGCACAACTCGAAAGGAGGTCGATAGCGAAGCGAACGCAAACGTGGAATATTTTTATTCCACGTTTTCAACTTGTTTTCTCGCGAGAAATCCGGTCCCTTTTCGGTCGTACGTCCCGCCGATTTTCGAGACACTCTAGTAGGTGACTTCGACCATGCTCCGATTAATCTTTCAAGCGATATCTTTCTCTTAACATGGATAGATTTATTAGTTTTTCATTGCATAACGCACAAGAAGAAAAATTAAATCAAGAAGGGTGAATTATATATAATTGGAAATTTGGCTGTTTAATGTTAATTTCCATCAATGTGGATTAACTTTAATCTCGGTTCAACTTACTTTTCATCTTTTTCTAATTCCGAGAACCAGAAAAGGATAAAAAGTAAGTTAAACCGAGATTATAGTTAATCTATCATTGATGGAAATGGACATGAGCAATCAAATACCGATTGAATTAATTAAGCTTAATCGGAGTTCGGTCAGCTCTCTGTATTATTATGCAGAGGGAGAAGCGGATCGAGGGATCTTGCCAACAAATTGTCTCGAATCTCTCGCCTGCAACACGAGTCTCCACTTGTCTCTTTACAGAGCCGATGCTGAAGGCGAAGTGGAAGGGCCTGCGGGACACATTCCGCGCCGAGCTGAAGAAGGACCAGGTGTACCGCAAGAGCAAGTTCCACCGGAACCGGCCGGTATGGATCCACTTCAAGAGCCTGCAGTTCCTCAAGGAGCAGATGCTGCCGCGGCCGCCGATCTGGGAGCGCAGCATCCCGAAGACGGAGGACGAGCTGCAGCCGAGCGAGGGCGAGGGCGAGAACGGCATGCCGACTTCCGGCCTCGACGGCGGCCTCGACGATCGGGACGCGATCGCCGATCATCTGCTGTCGATGGCCGGCGACGGCCACCATCATCACCATCACCACCATCATCATCATCAGCTCAAGCTGGACGGCGACGGCCGGCGCGGCACGGTGGACGTGAAACGCGAACCCGAGGAGAGCTTCGACAACCTCGAGTTCCAGGGCGTCACCGACAATCTCGCGGACAACGAGATGATGCTGCAGAACATCTCGCCGGAGCAGGTCCTGATGAGCGACAGCGACGCCGGCGTCGGCCTAACCGGCGTCGATCCCCTCGAGGCCGGCTGCCGCTTCGACGACAACTACTACTTCCTGATGAGCCTGCTGCCGCACATCCGCACCCTGCCGGCCGACCGCAGGATGCTGCTCAGGATGCAGATGCAGGAGCTCGTTTACAAGGAGGTCTATAAGAAGGCCGCCGACGCCGAGCAGACGGCCAAGACTTAACTACCGTCGTCGTCGTCGCCGTCGTGTTAAACCGGGACTCCTCTTTTTTCGCTGTCGGAAACGAGAAATCACGCGAATTTTTCCGTTCGCGTCTATACGTCGAAGTAAATTTGCTTTTTCTCGCCGTCATTCGGTGTTCGTAATTCAGGGTGACTGCACGGAGGAAGCGGGAGCCTCGAAGGATTCGTAAGATCGTTCCTAGAGAGATAGAGTCCTCCTTTACGTGGATATACAGAGTGCTTCAGAAATAAGTGATCAAATTTTTAGAGAAACTCACATTAAGTCAAAACGACGTCAATATGATAGCAAAAAATGACCTAAAAATTCGTCATTTTGACTTTATTGTGACTTGCTGTTCTATCTGAGATTCTTGTGAGAGTAAGGATCGAAAAAAAAAAAATTCCGGATCCATGTTCATATAACATTCTTTTGCATTCTTCTTAAGCAGCATACGATCCTAAAGTTTGGCCTGTTTCTGAAACGCTCTGTACAAATGAAAAGTCCATATTCCTCGAAGAGCGACCGCAGATCTTCAGAAGCTGGAACATTTTGTGATTTACTTTTTTTTTTTTCCCACGCAACGCCGCCGTCGAAAATGGAATTCAAAACTGTTGCAATGCAAATCCAAGTGTTATTGTTACACGCATAAGTGTCTAATGTCCATTTCTACTAATGCAAATTGACTTTAACCTTGATTTAATTTACTTTTTATCTTTTTTTAGTTCTAAGAATTAGAAAAATTACACATTTGACTGAAGCTCTTTTCACATGTTTCTTGCGTGTTACATTACGTCATTCAATCGTGTTAAATTAAAAGTTAATACGTTCAATCCTGTTCAATCGTGTTAAATGACGTGATTTAAAACGGCAAGAAATGTGTAAGAAGATATCGTCAACCAAAATAACACTTTGGATTTGCAGCGTCAATAAATGACCTCTTCGCGTATTCATCGGAGTCCGGAGCCAGGTTGCGGGATAAGGTCGCATTCATTCAAGGCTTTCGAAAAGAAAATAAGAAGGGAAGCGCTCCTCCGTTTCTTTCGGGCGAAAGACTTTTTGTAAAGAATCGTTCCCGCCGCAAGTCCACGTCGGCACAATGCGCGAGTGCGCCTGCATAGGTCACCGGTGTACAACATATATATATATATATACGCGCGATTCGACGTGCAGTTCTAGGTAGGTCATCAACCGGGTCGCCCCAGCGTTGAACGCTCGCGCTCAACGCGCTCGACGCGCGACTTTACGGCGGCGCGGGCGACGCGACGCGCCACGCGGCGACACGGTTGAGCGACACTGGTGCTTTCTCGTACCTGGCGGATAAATACACGGCCGTGACGCACACCTGTGCGCGTCCGTGCGACGTCCCGGGTGGTGGTGTGCTCGGCGAGCGCATGCGCCCTCGCCGTCGGCGGCTCCACAATCGAGGTCCCCCCGACCGAGCTCTCGGCTCTCGTCGACCGTCGCTTTCGCGACTCCGCGTCTCTCTCGGAGGCTCTCAGTTCGCCGCCGCGTCGCACACCGTTATCCCGGTCGTCGCGCGTCTACCTGCCCGCTGGCTCTATCCTACGCGGGCTCCCGGCCTGTGGGCCACCCGCGTTTCTCTCCCGGAAGTCCCCCCCGTTTTCCGTCGTTTTCGTGCGCGAGCACAGGTGTCGGGAGTCGCACCGGATATACACACGGGATACAAGATATAACACGTCGCCGATACGCGGCCTGCCGCCTGCCGCGATACCTGTCGCGCTGCTGCTTGTTGCCGCACCACCGTCGACGCGAGGTGAGTCAAGTTCCAGGAATCTCCCAGGAATCTGGGGGGATCTGCTCTCGGGGTTACGCGGAGTGGACCCGCGCGAGTGGACCCGCCAAGTTCCGGAGAATCCTTCGGTCAACTCGGAGCTGACAGTCACAGGATGCCAATGTAACTCTTCATCGTTGAGTGTCAACGGGAGCCGAATTCAAGGTCCCGCTGACCCTAGCAGCACAATTTCATTGCAGCAATATTGTACACATCCAATTTTTATGTCGAGCATAGGCTAATTTCTCATATCGGTCCAATATTGTGAAGGAGACGCTCTCTCCTTTGGAGCTAATAATATTGCCAGTGCACTTGCGTTTTATTGGTAATCAACATTAATTTTGCACTGGGAAATATTGACCAAGCGACATTCCCAATATTCAGCCAACATGTTGCCGACGTATTGTGCCACTAGGGGAAGAGAGGCTGTTTCGCGTCTTTCGAGAAGCTTAATTCGGAATAATAAGAAAGAGACATATTTCTATCCTCGATCGCGAACTGTTCGGAGATTGCTTCCAAAGATGTCTTAATATTCTTGACTCGGGCCCCGAGTTGACCGAAGAGCGCGACAGAATGTCTTGCGCGCCTGAAAAGCGAGCGGGTTGGAGCGGATTTCGATGATTCGTTTTCCCCTTTTGTTGACGTCGCGCGAGCGCGTGATCGGACGCGGTTTTGGCCGTTCAACGCGCGCCGTTCCCGTAAATTCCACTGTACAGACCTTCGATCGTCCTCTCTCTCGTGGCCCGGCATCAGTTTTTGTAACATACGTGTCCTAGCCCGAAGAATTGCGTTCATTTCCACGTGTGTGTGTGTGTGTGTGCAATACGAGCGTGTCCAGTTTGGAAAAATAGAGCGCGTTTCGCTCGGTCTCTAGTCTCTAGCGTTTAATCTAGCGTTTTAGCGCATTTCTTGATTGTGAAACCGCCTGAGAAGAAAAGAAAGGAAAAGAACCGAATGTGTTAAAAAGATATTATTTTATTAAAATAAAGAGACTTTTTTATTACGTCACTTATTCACCCAATTTTATTGCGTCATTTCGCCGTTGTGGGCAGAAGTGTTCGGACATCCACGAGGGTAAAATGGGAAATCTCTAAACGCGTTTTAATGCCCATTTCTATACCAATGTATAAATAGATTAACTTTAATCTCGGTTTAACCCACTTTTTATTTTTTTCTAACTTTCAGAACTAGAAAAGGATAAAAAATGAGTTAAGTAATTCAAGTTAACTCGCATTGGTAGAGATGGACATGATCGGCAAAGAAATTCTTACGCGTCACGACTTTTAGACGTCACGAGTGTGTGACAAAAAATGAACGAGGAACAAAGCGCCTCGTCTTACGACGAGTGCGAATAAAAACTGGGATTGTTGATCGGTATACGTATAGAAAAACAAAAGCGAGTCGCAATAACTTCGGAAGTAACATGAGAGTTCTTCGAGAACGATCGGTCGGAAGAAGGTTGAAAAATGCTGGAGGGTCGGTCGGTTCGTCGACGAGCGACTCGCTCCAGGTAAGGACGGTAAACAGGACGCGATACAGGCAACAGGCGGGATCGCGCGGGATGCTGGCGATATCCGTGTGCCCCATGCCGTTGGGAGAAACGAAGATTAGATATCGGAAACTCTCTCGCGCGCGTTAAATATATCCCTCCCTCCCTTCCCGGCCGCGCTTTCGAGCCCGCTCTAAATAGGCGAACTGGAATCTCGGTCCGTCGCCGATTCGAAACGCATCTATACGCATTCCGTTCCGAGTGACAAGTGCCTGGAGACCGTAAACGCCTGCTGGTAGTGCTGGTCCTGTCTCCCGTCCTGTCCCGCGCGCGCTTAGTAAACAGCCCGAGCGTGACGCGTGATAGACGCGCCGCTGCGACATTGCGAGGCGCGATCTCGACCCAGGGGCCGGTTTTGCTCCGATCTGTTGGTAAACTAACTAATAATTAAATCATATGTCTTGTCTTTGTCTAATTTGAAGGGAAAACAAAGACATATCTATGATTTAACCATTAGTTAGTTTGCCAACAGATTGGAACAACTGACCCTAGGGCTGATGATTTGCTTCGATATTCGAACTTCGAAGCTCCGACATTAAAATCTTCGAAGGTCGAAGTTTCGAAACTTCGGAGCCTCGAAGAATCAAAATTGTACAATTATTAATTTAACCCTAGCTAGCCACATTTTATTTTCGAGTCCTTAATCCGCCACACTCCAGTCCGTGAGACCGCTCGACTTTGTACTTTGTCGCGTTGTCATTTTTATTCTAATTAATATTTTTAAGCTTGTACTGTAGAAATTGGAAATACAGACTCTGAATAAGATGTTTATGATAATATCAGGTCGAGAAGATTATTTGAATTTAAACTGAACTTATTATAAGGAAATTAGAAAATTATATGTTATTATGTGGAAATTAGAAAACCGAAAAACGTTCAGTCCACCGGACCGGAGTGTGTGTGTGGCGAGCTAGGGTTAATATAATTGTATAAATAGTACCGCAATTAGGCACACATTTATCATAAAATTATATGACAAAATTCGAAATAAAATTTCTAACGTTACAATTATGTAGCAAATATATTTTTCGAAGCTGTCAAAGAGTAACTGGCCCTAATCTCGACGTCACCTATATCCCACGTCACGCTGCGCGAAAAAGCGCGTTGCTAATCGCGAGCAAATCGACCGCCCGTAAAATCCAGTTTAAAAAAAGCGAACGCGCGCGATTATATATATCGGTTCCTAGTCAGTAAGTAACTCGATATATTTATGTGGAGGTAAAACGTATGATACCGTATTACGGCGGCGTTGATACATTGTGCACGAATCTCCTTGATCCGATTTCGATTTCCAGTCCGTTGTAACGTAAGAACTCGTTGCTGCGTTAATCCTTTTGCGCCGCCGCGACAGGCCTCGAACGGTTACTCGAAACAATAGTTTTGCAACAACTGCAGGATTATCAGTCGATCTGCCCGGTTATCCTCGTTCCTTCCTTCGATCGAGCGCCAACCAGCGTCCGCAATTGAGGACACCGCTTGGCCGACGTCGAATCGATCGATATTTATTAAAATAGCCTCGCGTTTTATTCTCGTATTTGAACAAAGCATTCGGAGATTCTCGGTCTTTGGGAGATATACGCAATTTTTTTGTCAGAGGGAGAGAAGGAAAGAGGGAGAAATAATGTGACTACACAGAGAGATAATATTATAGTTTCTGGGACACACTGTTAAATATTAAAGGATGCAATTTAAATCAATACTTTGAGTTGGATAACATTTTGTTATTTTTAACTACCATGTGTGTCGAAATTAAATATTATTTTAACACAAAACAGTGTTATTTTAACTTCATTGGTTTAGTTAAATTAACGACATGTTGAGTAAGAGCAGTGGCGACCTACTCAATATGACTGTGACTTCTTACCCCGCTTTCGTTAGAATATTTCGAGATAATATTATAGAGTTTCTGATGGGACACATTGTTAAATATTAAAGGATGAAATTTAAACCAATACTTTGAGTTAGATAACATTTTGTTATTGTTAACTATGTGTGTCAAAATTAAATATTATTTTAACACAAAACAGTGTTATTTTAACTTCATTGGTTTACTTAAATTAACGACATATTGAGTAGGAGCAGTGGTGACTTATACATAGGAATGTTTAAAAATGACTTAAATTGAGTATAATTTAACATTACTAATTTAACAATGCACATAGTCAATTTCGAACTTAGTCTCTCGATAGTTTTCTTTCTTTAGATGACACGCGTCGCTACGCTTTCCGTGATATCGATGAATATAGACGAGCTCTATAAAGAGCGACAGAAGGAGGAACATTTGCCAGTGCTTAACGGTTATCGTGTTAAGATAATACGATTATCGCACGTTAAAAGCTCTTTTGAACTTGACAGGCACACTTTTACGACACACACGGCACATGGCATCGTGAGTCACGTGCGTAAACGGTACCGTTCGGCCGATCATTAAAACGATCTGCCGATGCCACTATATCATACTGTACCGCTATGTCCGGAACATTGAAACTTGTGTCTTTAACGTTCCGCAGGCTGCTCCAGAACCGCGGTTTTAATGACAGCTTCTTTGGTGGAGTTACACTCAACTTTCCCTTAAACAGGATTTAAACAAAGACTGTTATTGTCTCGCTGCACTTTCTTTACTTTATATCTTTTAATTTCGTTTGACTTAGCATTAATATCTGACTTCCAATGTTAACGCTGCCTTTGTTTAAATCTGAAATAAGTTTTCGGGAGAATGAAGTCCCACTTCAAGCAAACAAAAAGATTTTGTCATTTAAATGCTCGCCGCAGGCTTAATTTTCTAAAAATATCCATTCTCTTATCACGTAATTTAAGAACGAACGATAGCTTGTTATCTTGGGGAGAAAAATTCTTCAAGACAGAATTTGTTATTCAACTTGATTCGTCAAAATTGACTGCAGAAGACCCTATATATATATATTCGACTTTTAATCACATTTATTGTCATTTTATTTGACAAAAACCTTTCTTTATGCTTTCGCATCGCTTACTTCCCGATAACGGTTTCATCATATATAGTTGACTGTAGAACACCCTATACATTCTATCTTTAATCATGCACATCCGTCATTTTATTTAGCGAAATCCTCTCTTTGTGCTTTCGCGTCGCTGATTCACCGACAACGGTTTCGCGTTAAACAGTACGAAACCGCTTTGTTTCTCCTAAGTTGACTAACGACTAAACGTGTCTCAGACAAAAACAAACGGCGGTGCATCCGGATTTCTCAATAAGTCCGATAAGACGTATTTACTCGCCGCACAGTCTAAGGCACAGTCGAAGATTCAACGCGTGCGCCACGTAATCCCATCATCCAAAATCCTTCGACATGCACGAAATCCTTAATGAAAGCGCGAGTCACGCGGGAGAGACGCGGGAGATGGAGATAAGGCTAAATAGTTCCCAACTACTGTATGTAACCACGTAGATATGGTAAATAATTCATCACAGACGAGTTTGTTCTCTCCTTCGACGATTCGTTCGGCACTCACTGTACCGTGACGGCCAGTTCTCACGCTCTTCTCCTACCTCGCGTTCCTCGCCTCGAATGCATACGTTTTAATAAACTGGGGAGATATCGCGAGATCTCTCGCCGTCGTTCCATACCTAGGCATGGCGATGTCTGTATTTACCTCATTAGCATAATGACCGCGAGCCGCTTACCACTCTTACCAGTCGATGTCAGCAGGCGTTGCGCAAGAAAGAGGCGAAAGATCGGAAAGGCGGCCAGATTCCCCTTTGCATAAATCGACGAACGAGCGGCCGGCGCTTTGCATTTTCTGCAATCCACGCGGATTGTGTTAATTCGTGTTGAAATTTCTGGCACGTAGTTCGGAGAAATTTGATCATTTGAAAAAAATAAAATGGGCTAATAAACCGAGCTATGGTATTATAATTTAAATTATTATGGTTTAGTTAGGTATTATGATTTCTTCCTCCTGTTTGGAATTGGCCGTTTAAATTTCAGTTTTGGTCTTCAACAAAATTTTACATGGCAACTGTAGGATTAGCGGCACAATCCCAAATTCCACGTCACGAGACTCACAAAAGTCAGCTCGTCTAAGAATATTGTTGTACTACTCATACGAAATTTGTAGTCATTGCAACAAATTTCAACTTGCGTTCGTACTCTACCAACTTTAATAACGACTTATTGTTTTAATTTCTGTTGTTCATGATTCATGCACTGAAGGTGACCTCATTACAGGTCGAAACGTTTGACGCATCTTTGAATACACATAACTGGCACTAATAACTAGCTTCATTAGCCCATTTTATTTCCTCGATTTGTAATCTATCGAACCTTGAATCAATTTTTTTTTTGGTAATTTGATTTCTCAGGTAATTATCCAAGTATAAAGCGTGGAAGGTGATTTCCGGGCTTCCGCATTATCTAGGATTTTCGTGTGAAATTAATTTCGCGACGTCATTCGGTTATTAAAACAGCGAGATTCGCTGAGAGATCTGTCGTTCCGTTCCACCTTGCAGGATTATCTCGTTAACATATAATCGACGTTGGAGTTGTGGAATATATCGTACATGCTGCTTCGGTTGCACAATTTTGCCAGGAACTGACGTAACGCGATTAATACAATGAACGCAACGCGAAACGCAGCGATAAGACTCCAAACTCAGCGTCGAGAGTGCGGTTCTCTCTATCGCTATTTCTTTTATCTCGAATAAAAGATAGCGTTCTCTTCCTGAAGACCGATTTCAATCATATGTGAAGTACGTATACAGGTTTACCTCGACCCCGACTTCTCGACGGAGAATGAGAGAGGAGAGGTTCTCGCGGGCAACGACTCGACTCGACTTACCTCTCTTTCTCTCTTTCTTTGTCTCTCTCTCTCTCTCTCTCTCTCTCCCTTTCTCTCTCGTCTGCCACACCGCTAGAGTTGCTCCCGAAGCGGACGCGCTCCTGGCATACCTCGGGTCTGACTCACGGACGTGGTGTTTCAGCAACGACGGGGGCAGGCGACAACGGGTTGGCGGTGCCGGCGGATGAGAGCGTTCCTCCTCGGCGCGTTCACCACGTCGTCGTTGCGTCGCGCGGACACACCGGCGGCGGGGCCCATCACCGTGGGGTCCAAGGATGGTGAGCTCCCGCACGTCGAGCGTGAACGTCACGTCCACCGTTAACGGTAACGGCGTGGCCGACGGCCACGGCGCGGGGAACGCGTCGCGCGAGGACGAGGGCCGCGCGACGAACGGCGGCGTCGGCGTCGGCGTCGGCGTCGGTGTCGGGCCGCAGGAGTGGAGCCAGAGCGGGCCGCCCTCGCTCTCGATGTCGGTCGACCTGCACAATCTCGTCAGCTCGAATCTCACCGACTCGGGACGGTACTCGGCGAGCCCGGAGGACGACCGTCAGGCCAGGTCGGTAGGCAACGCCGCCACGATCAAGATCGGCTGCCACGACGAGGAGGAGAGCTACGAGGGCTTCGGCTCCGTCGAGGGCGACTCGGTCGACGACGGGCCGGAGTCGCCGGGTGGTAGCAGTTCCGCGCCCTCGCCCACCGGCACCAACTCGCACAGGTAAGCCCGGCGATGTCTTCATAGAAACAAAAAGAATATACTTATTCTTGATTTGAAAATGTCTTTAATTTCAACGCGGAAGTCTCGAAATGAAAGCTTGCTCGAATGAAGTCATTTTATACGGTTCAACTGAGAAAGAGATTATCAAATAGATTATCAAATTCTTATAAGAAGATTATAGATGTTGCGTACATACGAAACAATGAACGCATTAATTTGAGTGTTCGTTTGTAGAAGATTGCCCTGTGGGACGTACCGCGATTCGAGATTACTTTGCGGGATAAGTGACTTTCCTTTGTGCTCATTTCTTTGCACGGGAATATTTAATAGGATACAATCTATTTGACGTTTCGTCGTTAAGTAATTTCATGGCTGTTGCAAGTAATCGGCAGAGATAAGATCTGACGAGGTCTGCCGATTTAAATTAAATCAATCAATTGAACAGTAAAATAGAAATTTAGAAAAAATAAAGGACAAACGGTGCCACAAAACAGTTTTGTGATAAATATATTAATTGAAGATTAATTAAGTTTAATTGTTTCGTATGCAAGATGTCTCTGATATAAGAATGTCTGATCAAGAATATTGTAAGAATAATATACATTTTTTCGCGACATCATACATTGAAGAAATAGGATGTGCGTTTGATTCGAATTTATATTGCGATAAGAACTAATGCGATTAATGCGGGCATTGTGGTTTTTATTTTTATCTTTCTTTACCGGTTTTTTTATGTGTTTTCTAAATTTATCACACTGAAGATGGTCTTTTAATTTAATTAAAGATTACGATTTGAACACCCTGTGACTCTGTGTCCTCTTTTTTGATTTATTAATATTATAAGAGATTTCAAACAATTATTTTATCAAATTTATAATCTAAAACGAGAGATTGCTTCTGAAACTTTGGTCTTCTTGCGAAATTTTTCTCGATTTCAAGTTAATCGCGTTTTATAACAATTAATTTGAAACGTTCGGAAATCGAGTCGCGCAATCGCATGCACTCGAGCATCGTATAACATTCGGAATCGCTTGACAATTCTAATCTAGGCAAGAAGCGAGCAAAAGCGAACTGGGCCTTCCATTATGTCAATTGCTTCCTGCCGTTATTCGCTCGATACGTAACATCAGGTCGCGGGAATGTAGCGGGTTATTTCCGAAATTGCAATATATTACGGCGTAAAACGTTAAAATGCAGTATAATCTGAAGTATGCCTATGCATTTTTACGCTGGATGAGTTTACGTAAGAGCTACGCTGCATACAATGTCTATCACCTTGGAACAATACCGACTGACTTGCCATTTGCATGCGCAAGTCACACGAGTTACATAATAAATGGAAATGTATATTTTTAAAAGTCGCTCTGCGGTACTCGCGCCAAAGTATTCTCGATAGTGACGTGATTTCCTGTTAAATCATACCGTTAAGTCTGTGTAAACTTTTCTCGCGTAAAAGCCAGTGCATTAACGCGCGACCTTTAACATAAAGTGCGAAATTTATTTTTGATTCATGTGTTGTACGTTTTGTGTCATTTTAAAATACGTCAAAGGAATAATTGCATAAGGAAGAAGAAACTGCTTATTATGCAATTAAAATACGAGACAAAGAGGTATTCTCGTTCATAAAGAATCGGTTTTGTTCCCGGTATGTTTGCGCAGTCACGTGCAAAGATTGTTTAAAGCTTACAATTAACGCATTTAATGGAAAAATTTTAAAAGTTCCAACAAATTATTGCAATGTGTTTTCAGAAGAATTTTAGGCTTAATAAAAATCTCAACAACGATTTAACTGAACCATATAATACAGATAAAATATTTTACATATTTATTCTTAGCGTCTCATATGCCGATTACCAAAATGATTCACGCGTGAAATGAATTCCTCTTTGAATCGCGAGCTCGTTTATACCGCGGGAAAATTTCTGCCGACTCTGCAGAACCAGAAACAGACTGGCAATCATTGTGCTTTCTGACTTTGTAGAAATCCGAGAAGTCCGAACTCCACCGTTGGAAGGCATTCCTGGTTACGTACGTCGCTGCGGAGAACGCCCCCCTGGTAAGGAGAGAACCCTGTTGACGAGCGTTGCGTTCCGCCTGCGTTGCACGCATGCAGGTACATACGTACGCGCGCGTACATAATTTCGCGTCCGAGAGAATTTCCGCCGTTTCGCTCGTAAGAAGCGCGACGGCGGCGACGGCGGCGGCGGCGAGACAATGACGATTCCGCCGCGTCTCTCGGCGCGCCGCGGCGTGCGAAAAGAACCTCGTGGGAAAGCGACTGACTGGCGATGTTAAATAACGTCGTTAATGCAACGACCGAGATAAGGAACCTGTTAAATTTCTTGAGAAGCGCCCGCGTATCTCCGGCCATCCATCTATCTACGCGGAATGACGGAAGCGAGCCCGTACGGAACACGTCGTTACCCAAACAATCGCTTCCTGCTCTCTCGTCGCTTGTTTAATCGCAAAGTCTCGAGAAATACTGAAGCAGAGAGGAACGGTTTCAATTATTACTTTCGACAAATTATTACTAACAGTCGAAATATGTTGATTTTTGGTTTGCGTAATCTTATAAATCTGCTCGAAACACCGGAACGCATAAGACGTTGAGTCATAGAGAAAGAGAGAGACTGATTTTCTGGTAATGGAAAGAATACAAAAATCGAGATTTGTAAACGTTCATACTTATATACATACCTAGAATTTATATGTCGTATAATTAGACGCAGCAAGTAAATTGCTATTTAGCACTGACGATGATGTGTCTTTATATATATATATATTTGTCGCAATTACACTCGTGGCCGTGACACTTGGCTTATGATCAAAACTATAACGTTTGACCGTGAAATTTGGCACCGCGTGATCAACGTCAGTAGGAACGCAATTCTCGCTCGAATGAGTGATCTATAAATAAAGAATCCTAATAAAACGTAAAGTAAGGAAAATATTGTCGCGTTTATGCTTGCAGTTCGGGCAGAAAGAGACTCAGCACCAACGCTTTAGCGAGGTAAGAAAACACACACTACGTACTATGTTTTGTCAATATACCTGAGTTATCGGTTTTCCTATCGACTGGCGTTTCTACGCTCGTTCGGAACGCGCGTATCCTTTCCGCTGAAACTCTCGCGCTTTTTTTTCTCAATTTGCCCACGCGCGCAAGAGGAAATGAATATCTCGGACAAAAGAGTTTGCCGGCCGTAGGATGATGCCTCTGCATCAAGGCTAATAATTCCCGAAGTCACTCCTTTCACGGAACTCGAATCGACGGACTTTCTAAAGCGTGTGGGCGTGCTCTTCTGTTACGTTACTCATGTACCATATCCGCGATTTACCTCGATATTTACGTTTCCTTCCACGCTACCGGTTGTTACCTTCCAATTACGTGTCTTATCCGTTCGCCAAAACGGGGAGAGGAGGGGACACTCGACGCTGACGTATGACCATCGAAGAGAAAAACGTTATTGTCGCTTTAAAAAAGTGTCGCAATTGAAAAAGAATCTTTTTTTATATTAATAGAAAACTCATTTTTTAATATCATCCTAATTGGCTGAACTTTCACAACCTATCTTTTAATTAAGAGAACTTTCACAAGTTATATTCACGCGCTCAATAATCGCTCGTAATTACTTGTTTTTTTTTTAAGTAGAGATATCTTTCTACATTTTTATCATACATAATTTTTGAAATAACTTTCTGATATCGTGTGTAGATGCAATATATTAACAGTTTCCTATAAGAATAATTTCGAAAAATTTTGTTTTAAACAAGTATTATTTTGTTTTAAAGTCAGTGATTTTTTTTCGTGGAATACTAAAACAATTTTCCGATGTTTGCAGCCAGCTTTATCGCAGTGGCAGCTTCAACAGCTCGGGAATGGGCTCAAATTATGATCCTGCAGACGATGTGTACAGCGACGTATCTTTGGAGGACGTCATGGATCTCAGCCACAAAGTGAGTAAGACTTGCGATTTTTACGTTAGGTTTCTCCTGGTGGAATGTCTCAGAATAAAGTTTTCAGATTTTTCTCACGAACATATCTTTGTAGAAATCTGAATAAATATGAGGAAATCTGTGCAATTTATCAGAAATTTTCTTACATGTGAGTACTGAAATATTCCGAAAATTCTCGCCCAATTATTTCTGAAAGTATCTGAGATATATATTTTTTTCAGAATTTTTTATAAGTCTCAATTCTTACAAAATTTTTGAGAAAATATGAGAAATTTTTTCACCGGGATTTTATTTATCTTTAAATCAGAAACTCACTCGTGTAATGAATTTCCGCCTTTCCATTTTTCGTCACTTCAGGCCGTAAATCATTGCCACTTGAAATAGCGAAAAGAGCGATGCGACGCGAACGGAGCCGCAGCGCGAGCGCGGATTGCGGAAACCCGCTCGTCAATTTTCGAGCGGAACCGCCAGTTCCTCGCTTAACCCGATTTGGAAAGTCATCCGTGGACAAAATTACCGTGCAAGTCACCCCGAGGATGCGAAGTGTCCTCCCAAGTCCCGCAAGGTCCTAGGATCGTTGCCAATGTGCGCGTCGCGTTCCCGACAATCCTACGGCGGCGCGCATCGAGATTCCGACGGGGACCATCCGCATCCGGCGGCACAGCCTCCTCATCCCGTCCCCTATCCGTACTATCCTCCATCCCCTTACCCACGTTGCCCCCCGTACGATCCGTACGCGGCGTACCATTATCCGGGCTCGTTTTATCCGACGGCCTACTGCGCCCAGCACGACGTTATCAGGGAAGAGCCCGCGGTTTGGTCCTGGTCCACCGTCGCTCTCCTCATCCTCCTCGCGATCGGCTCGCTCGTGATCGTTTACCGTAGCATCTCTCGTGAAACTCGCCGGAAGATCGTCGCTTGGCTGCGCTCGCTCAGGTTTGCGCCACAGGTATAATCCTCGCCTCGTCGATTTTATTTCGCAGCTCCGTGGTCTCGCGGAATTAATTCTATCTCGGATCGGAAGGCACGCTATCGCGGATTTAAACCGCTCTCACAGTCGATCTTGACTTAATTATCCCTACGTAACTGTTCCAAATGCTCTGGGAAAAATTTGGGGCCCACGATTACAATAATCAAATTATTTGGATATCGTAACCCTAACTTTACGTATTTGGACTAGAAATAACACCGCGTAACTAAAAATCGTAATTAGCTATTCTATAATCTATTTCAAAGATTTTTAAGTTATACTAGTCAATTCTCTCAATTAGTTCTGTCGATATTCAGTTACGCAAAGATAATTTTCACTTAAGGGGCACTAACCAAAATGTTGAAGTGCTTAACTGTGGGTCCAAATCGGTGAAAATTTTTCCCAGAGTGCTATGAGCAAGGGGCGGATATCGGCTTCTCGATATTTGGAATCAATTAAAGCTATATAGGTATACAGATCCGTCATATGGATCCTGTGCAACTTCTAAAAAACAGACAATTATTTCCAAATAACGTAACTTCGCTGGTGACGTATGAAAAAGCTGACTTGTTTCGATAATATGAGAATGAATCACGAACTCTCTAGTTTGTGACATCATTGCCCAGCGATCGTAGTGACGAGTCCAGGAATTTCAAGTTTCACTGATAATTTTTACGATAATACGAATCCGCCCCTGCAAACGAGAAAAAAAAAGGAACCGAAACAATCTCGCTGACGCTTTTACCGATCCAAGAGACCACTCAACGGAGAGATAGGGACGCACAGTGAACTATTATAGTTCACTGGGGACGCAGATAACGTAACGCCGTATATGTACCTTTCTTGCCCTTATTGCACAGGGCTATAATCGCGGGGACTGAGTCCCCCCTCCCATAAAGACAGACATCGATTCCCCGATCGAAGAACCTGCCCTGATTCTGTCCGTCTTTCTCGGCTCGTGCAGACCGCGAGGACGACGGGAACGACGCAGAATTGTCCCGCGGAATTTCTCCGGCTCACCGAGCGGAACGGAGATCACGGTCTTTCCCGCGAGGGTCGTGGGGAATCCTCTTCGTTGACGGACACGGTAACGTTCGTGAATCCCGTCTACGAGGACGACGATCGTGACGAGAGCGAGAACGAGGAGAGCAAGAACGTGCGGAGCGAGATCGCGGGAGATACCGAGAGATATCGGTCGGTCCATCGGTATTTCCATTTCGAGAAGTGAATAGTTTCGAGAAGTTCGCCAATAACGAGGGACCGAGAGAGCAAAGTAAGAATCTCAAGTAAGGAACTAGTTGAGATTAGAAGAGACGAGGAGGGAACGAGGAGAGACGCGTGATTGAATAAACATTGAGCCGCCAACGAGGACAAGTAATAATTGCTTTTTAGTAAAAATTTATATTTTCTTTGGGTGAGATTATTGAATCGATGCAATTTCGGTGAGTTAAGTTTATAAATGGATCCTAAAGCCCAGAAGTTTGAAATTATATTAGTGAATGATTAGATAAGTAATCAAAGAATCAAATGATGAAAAGCGTAATTAAAACACAAAGGCGTAATATGTTCTTAATGTCTTCTTTACATTAAACTTGATAAAGAATTAATTTAATATTCGTAGTAATTATAATAAACTTTTTATATATAACACAATAGAGATGAAATGAGGCAAACAACGATATAAATTTCAAAAAGCTAAGCAAAAGTTAAAGAAAATCAATGAAAAATGTACATCATTTAAAATGGAAGCGAGTCAGGGGCTTATGTTTAATCGTTAGGCTTGCGTCATCGCGAATAAACGGCAGCGGCAATTTTTCCGCGCGATCCGCGATCTCACCGAAATTATACCGATTCCGATATCCGATGTGCCAATTCCCGACTGATTCCGGGAATCACGATGTACAGCTCTGTTACACGCGAAGCCTCATATATATTCCGCAGATAATTTCGTGCGAGCAGAACGTGTGCCTATCGCGTCGGAGGTACGTACATACATAGAATGGCGACGTTGTCGCGATGGGTCGTCAATTAAATTGGCAAGTTCGCGTGTGTGCACCACGTGAAACGGATCGTGGCGAGAGATACGCGCCCGCCCGAGTAATTTACGCGCGACCCGCAGGACGAGGCTCGACCTGGTTTTAAAGCGGCTATGTCGCCGGGCCCGGCGGAATTCCGGCGCGTGGAAACGTGAGGCCCCCTCGTTCTCGACGGTGTTCAACTGGAGAGATCGCGAACTTCTCCGCTTATTCGACGTCGTGACAAATAACTTTGCGTAACGGAAGGAAATAATGGCCCGTCCGGCGCGAGCCGCAGGTCTGCTCGCGTGGGTGGGCTGGCCCTTCGTGAGCTTCCTGCTGATCGCAGGGTGGATCGCTTATCTGGTGTACAAGGTGTTCGAGAGGTGGACGACATCGGCAACGAGGTGACCCCGCGAACTACGGGGATCCCGTGTCCGCGGAAAGAAATAACTCGCGGCTCGAATACAATTCGAAAAATTCACCGAACGAATCAGGCTGACTCGGGAAAAAGATATGTACAGTTAATAAAAATCGGAAGACGCGTTAAATAGTAAGTTATAACTGTTATGAGACAAATTTCAATTATAAATTATGTGGCATTAATCCTTCTCAGCCCTATGTTGAGAGTTCGACTCGACATAGCTTGTCGCATAATTTTTCAAGCACTCGAATCTACGAGCAATTATAATTGGCAAATTATACTTCGGAAACTTTCATAAACTTCTCCAGATAATAAAAATTCTTTGATTCATATTGGACTCGCTGATTGGATGAAACTGAGGACGAGACACTCGATCTGCGCTCATTCGCGAGAAATGAAATTTCTGGACCGTGAAAGGATCACTGTTAAATATTAAAAGATTTAAATCAATATCTTGAGTTACATAACATTTTGTTATTTTTAACCACCGTGTGTGTCGAAACGTATTATTTTAACTCTGTTGGTTTAGTTAAATTAACAACATATTGAGTAGGAGCAATGGCGACTTATAGGAATGGTTAAAAATGACTCAAATTGAGTGTAATTTGACATTACGAATTTAACAGTGATTACTACTAGATCGAATATCTAACGCCTGAAGGTGGTGGATGACGACACCCCCAACAGGCGCGCGCCCTTCGCACGTGTCCACACGTGTGTGTGTGTGTGTGTGCGCGCGCGTGCGTGACCGTGTTTCTCACATTAAATGCAGGATGGAACGCAGGCGGCTGCGTTCCATCGCCGTGTAACTTTGACGTGTAACGCGCTCGCGCGCTGACACACATCGCGCGGTGATGCAACGGACAGCGGGACAGGTTTATCGTTGTCTCGCGAGCGCGCGTTTAGTCCGGGGAAAACGTCTCTCCATCGTCCATGTACGATCGTGCGGAACGCGAATCGGAGTCGCATGCACGCCCGGTGCGTTTAGGGGCGTGTATTTTTTTTCTTTTTATCTACGAGCGCGCTTATCGGGGTGATATACCGCTGCTGCTTCATGAATGCGACGAGTCCAACTGAAGTGCCATGCCGCGGCGCGATACGTGTGACAGAAGATACTCTGTGAAAAAGGAAGGATCTAAAAAATTTAGTAAGCAAACTAGGCTGTAATATGACAACACATTGACAGCAGATTTATTCAGATATCGCAAAAGTATACTTGGTATCATCTTCATTAAACGCCATGCCTTTGTCGACAGAGTGTGTCGATGTAATCTGATAATAGCAGAACTGCAAGTTTTATCGATAGAATGTCAGTGGAAATATAACAGAGTCTGCTGACAGAATGTGATGACAGATTAACTGCAGAAACCGAGCAGCATCTGTCATTCGGCATTCCGTAAACATTTAAATTGAATATATTATTTGAATGATTTAACGAAACGGTAGATTCTGCTCCAGTCTCTGCAGTCAATCTGTCATTAGCGCACTCTGTTATATTTTCACTGACATATATACAGATAAAATGTGCAACAGACACTTTCAAAATCTGGTCTCAACAGATTTGGCTATCCGGGATTTAAATGATTACGAAACGGCAGATTCTGCTCATTGTCAGTCTCTGCAATCGAAATCTGCCATTATATTCTGTTAGTAGATTCTATTACATTTCTGTTGGCATTCAATTGACAAAGCTTGCAGTAGACACTTTCAAAATCTGGTCTCGGCAAACTTGGCTATCCGGAGAGTTGTTTGAAAGCTGCACAGAAAAAAAGAAGTGTCAATCAAAGCTTGCATACTCAAATTAATTAATTCACTGTTTCGTATATATGCAACCATCTTCTTATAGGAATTTGATAATCTTATAAATTTTAATATCACATTATTTTTTCTTGATTAAACTATATAAAATGGCTTTATTCAAGCAAGTTTCCTTTGTTTAACGCAATTTAATCTTATTTCAAGATTTCCATGTCGAAACTAAAGATACTTTCAAATCAAGAACATTCTTTTTTTCTGCAGGCACGTTCAATGTCGCACTGTTTTTGCGCGGCTCTCTGTTCAAGCGATATACCGCCGATAGTACACGCAATGCAATAAAACTATACTCTACACATATAAAGTACATATGTAATGTGTCGATCAATATTATGAAATATTTAATGATAATGCTATACTCGAAATGTTGAGCGGTCCGAATGGAAAGTTCCATCGGTATATTACACGGCAAAAAAAAAAGAAGAAGAAAAGAACGCTCTCGATAATTGCAAACTGTATAAATTGCAAACTGCGGAACCTCCATCGAGCTCGAAGTCTATACTCTATCGAGCGGCCGCGTGACGATTATCGCGTTTCCACCATCGCGAATAGGTATCTTCGCGCGGCGTCGGACAGTAATAGGTACATCCAGCATCGATCTCCGTCCCGACGGGAACGTGTGTCGCGTCGGCAACTCTTTCCCGACGGGCTAGGTCGCGTTCGACTTAACACCGGGCAGTCTGCCAAGAGCTGGATGGAGTTAGTCAGCACGCGGTATACCGGAGCGCACAAATAGCCTCGGCGACTACTGACTACTCCCCAGACTGCCCGCTCGAAGTGGGCGATCAGATAGAGACAGCGAGAAAGAGAGAGAGACAGAGAGAGAGAGAGAGAGAGAAAGAGAGAAAAACGTGCGAACGAATAGGGGACTCGGAGTATATTCCTGGCACGTAGAGTCTCGCCTAGGACGCGGTGGAAGTGCGCGTGACTCCGCGCGCGGAAGGAAGCCCCGGGGAGCGCGCATTCTCGATGCGTGTTAGCGCGGCGCGGCCGCACGTCGCGAGGACGCGGGCGACGGCGACGACGAGGGCGGCGGTGGCGGCGGCGGCGACGACGGCGACGAAACGAAGGAGGAGCAGCAGCCGCTCGCGCGCTGGGATGACGAAGTGTGCGTGTGCGGGCGCGCTCTCGCGACACAGGCGATGACGTGACGCGATAAACACGACGAGCGACCGGGAGGGCCTACGCGAGAACCCGTGCGACGCGACGCGACGTGACGCGACGCGAGGCGACGCGATGGAGCTCGACTTTTGCGAGGAGACGATCGACGGCGTCCGCGCGCCGTCGTTTTCCGGGGAGGGGCCGTCCTCCGGGCCCGGCGCCGGTCTCGAGTACGACCTGTGGGAGGGCCAGTTCCAATTCGTCGGACAGCAATCGCCACCGCCGCCGCCGCCGCCACGCAACGATCGACAGCAGCCTCGTCGCCGTGGGCACCGGCTCAGCGAGCAAGTAAGAGGAGAGCGCGACCGCGACGTCGCCGCGCGCGGCGGGAAGCGCCCGCCGAACGAGATTTTGAATTCAATCGCAGTATTCGATCTCGATTCGAATTCGAATTTGAATTCCTGCCGCGAGCGCGTGCATACTTTACTGCGCGTTACAGGCTGTTATTGCGTATCTGTCTTCTCCGCGGAACAAACGCGGAGGCTATTCTCGTGTGGCCTCATCATCGGGGCGTATATATCTAAACCGCAGATATATCCCAGCGAACGCCGATATATAAGTTGATAACGTAACGAAATGTTAGTGGCTCTTACGAAGTTGCAACTATGTAACATAGATGTAATATATTACATATAAATATATTATGCATTAATAAAAAAGAGGATTATATAAATCTCGACTATATAAATATCTTAATTAGATATTTATATTTATATTTATATTCTGTGTTTGCTGGGATCCGTCTCCAATTCGCAGCGGTGACACTTCGCGCTGCGAATTAAACGTCTTATTGTTAGATACCGTTGAAAAAAAAAACATTCGCACGGGGATTGGCAACGGTAACGGGCCTACGCGATGTTACATATCTTTCGATTATAGGCGTCTTAGAGGCGTATCAGCATTGATTATCGTTATCGCGAGAGCGATACTTTTCGACGATCCAAGGTAGCGGACAAGTATTTCCGATCGTTGCGCAGAACGGAAAATCGCTGTTACATACGCGCGGCATAACTGCGAGACAACATAATCGAGTGGCGGGATACGAGGCGTGAAGGCGAGGCTTTATCGCGCTCTCTTTGAGTTTTCCGCGGCACGGGCTGGTATCCCGTGAAGTAAAAAGAGACAGGAAGGCCGTAAGTAGTCCGTTTCCATTGATAGCCGTATACGTGCCATTGATAGTCGCGGCAGCGTGGGCACGCTCCCAAAGGGAGCGTTTCCTTCAATGTACTTTCTCCGCGCGATTCCGCGCCTACGTAGCAGCTATTCGTGGACCCCCAGACCCCCATAGTGTCGATTGATCGATCCGTTCGCACTCTCGATGGCTTTTTGTCTTCTCGGCGAAGCCGCATTATTAGATCCTTAATCCTCGGTGTGCTGTCTTCCCCCGCCAGTTCTATCTGGTTAAATAAAACCGTCATTCTAGTTCTCTATTGCCTCTACTGTTATATAAAATAGATAATAAATGTATATTTCAATCTACAAATCCTTATCTAAAGTACTTTATCCAGACTTATTTTGTTCTTCCTACGAGTGTTTTTTTATTGTTGTTTTATAATGTTTGCAAAAATGCCTACGAAAGATATTTTCAGTTTCTTGTCTTGTTGCGGAACAACAAAAATTTTCTAGACAGGAACTTGCCTTTGTATATTTTTAACAAGGACACATCGTCCGCAAGAAAGGACTTTTCTATTTCTAGCTCATCCTTCAGGAATTCGTATATCCATTGTTGACTCCCTTGTGACACAACGGTTTGCGAAAGTTTTCTTTGAATTCCAATTCAAATGAATTCTTTAGGCCGGAAACCTAAATCTAAAACACCTATCTGAAATCTACCTGAAATTTAAACAACGATCGACAGTTTTCAAAACATACTTGTGACATTCTCATAAAATTGTCCTCGTAGTAAAAAGTTTATCGTTGGACAACGCTGATGAAATGGGAACAATGTATTTACTATTTATAACAGTTGAGATTTATCTTCATTTATTAGATTTATTTTAATTTATATCGCAATTAAGAACCACATACTTACTTTAGAGAGTCTCTGGAGTGAAACTTGAACTCGATTATCTTGATGCGTTTCGTGAAACTTCAAACTCCTTTTAAATGCCACAGGTTCAAATGATCCAAGAGCAAATGGATGCCTTAGCGGACACTAAGTCGGTCGGCGAGGAGAGGTACGCTCGAGCGAAACAGGAAAATGCAACGTTACAGGCGCGCATATTGATGCTCGAGGAAGCAGCCAAAGATGCGGAAACGAGGGCCGAAGAGAGGCTTCAAGTGAGTAGCTCGATGTCGGCTAAAATTATCCATGATTAAACAATCTAATAAAGGAATGAAAAGTTTACGCTCTAACGTTCATTATAAATACAGATCATTTTGTTAAATAAATTATATATGTACACATATATAATACATATACATATACAACTTTATGCAATAAAATAATACTTTTTCTGTTTTTATAAGATAAAATAATATTTGCATACGTTAGAAAATTGAAGATTTTTGTTTCTATATACTCTTCGACGATTTTCTATGATAAGATAAAAATGTGTGTTTCTTATAAGGTAAAGTTCTTGTTTGCGGATCTTCTTTCTGTCGCCATAAAATTATCATATTTTATTAAAAAGGTTTTTTTTTCTCCGCGTCATAGGCCGAGCAACGGAGACATCGGGAATTGGCGTGCCGCTTGGAACGAGAGCGTCAGTTGCAGCTGGAAAACTATGGCATCAAGCTACAGGCGGCGGAGGTGGACAACTCCAGTTTGCGGGAGGAGATCGCGCGAGTACGCGAACAGCTCGAGAGAGCGAGGGCGGATAAGACGCGGCTCGAGAACGATCTCCGGGAGGCCAGGAGGGAAGCGGACGGCGCACGCGAAAGTGAACGTCATGCGATAAGTCGAACTAACGAGGCTCATCATATGGTCGACGCCATGAGAGAGGAACTTTCGTTACGGAGCGAGGATCAGCAGAGAATTGAGGAACTGGTGCAGCAGGTGGCTCAACTTCAAGCTCGTAATAAAAGTACGTTCACTGTTATACCAACGAAACTATTAATCGGATGCCGCAAGCTTTCGAGAGTCGTTCGCTTACGGCATTTCTATTGTGCGAAAAGCTACGTTTCGATCTTGACTAAAATATGCAAAATTATTCTCTGAAATAAATCTTACTTTTATCCAGACACTATCTAATAACATTACGTTCATCGGTTTGCAGACTTGGAAGAATCTCGGGACGAACTGCAAGCCGCTGCGGCGTTACAGGCAGGCCGTGAACTTTTGATGCTGAATCCGTGTAACAATAATGCCGAGAAAGGTCCTAGTCTCGCTGTGGAATTGCTAGCCGGCATGAATCCAGATCAGGTACTTTCTTGAGCTACATCGTCCGGCGAACCTGTTGAGCGAACGTAAACGCATTTTATTAACATTGATTTCTTTCGCTTATTGCCTTACAGATAGATGGCCAAGGGGAATTCAACGAACCGTGCACGATCGCTGAAGTACGTATTAAAGTTAATTTAGAATTTCACAATCACAATAACTGATATTTTGAGAGCTTGATTAATTTGTAACATGTTGCGTTACAGTTAAGACAAGCCCTGAAAGAACAGCAAGAAGTGAACACGCAACTGAGAACGTACATCGATGGGATATTACTAAACATCGTGGAAAATTATCCGCAATTGTTAGAAGTGAAGCAAACCCATTGAAACATAGCGCGCATAATCTATCCATTAGGTCCTGTTCGAATACTTTCGTGGCAGTTGTACGTTAATTTTCTTCGTTTGAATCGAGGAAGATTGGGGGCTGCCTAGAACTTGCCCAACGTATATTTTGTATACATATTAATATTTTAGAATACTTAAATTCTTAGCGCAAAAGCATACTCAAGGTCAATTTTAACGGAATTCAAGCTTGCTTAAAATGGACAGTTTCCGAACAGCGCGAACTCTAAAAGACGTCCAAAGAAGCTTTGTAGAAAGAGCCACAACTTAGATCGTTTTCTAGGTGTCTTGCGAGACTTAAGATTTCCTTATTATCGAAATTCGTACTCGATCGTTTGAGCTCTAGGCAGCAGCCGTCTCCGTACATCTAGAAACTAAAGTAATAAAGTGACGCTACTGTAGTCGCAACGTGTGCAACGATACAATAAAAGGATACGCGACTGATGTCACATCTCCGAGACGTCACGCCATTCGCGGATCTTTGAGCGCTTTTTTCCACTGCCGTCAAGTTTCGTCGCGCGAATATCATCATCGCCAGGATGGTGAGCGAATCTCGATTGCGCCTCTTGGACTCTGCACGTCGTCGGCTAGCTTACGCACTTCGGTACACGCGAGATCGTTAAGATATTCGTATATTACGTTAACGATTGGTGTGCGAGATCGATGTTATCCAAATGAATATATACATAGGTATGCATGTACGCGCGTATGCGCGCGCGTGTATTATGCGACAACGGAGATGACGTGACTGCATGATGTGTCGCGAAAAACTGTGATTGCGTTAGAGTACCTTTTAATTGAAAATTTGTGTCTCGGCGACACGCGCCTACGATCCTACGGGCGACAACTCTGTACTCTATATCTTTATACCGAGAGCTAGTAAAATTGCAATTAAACGATATTATATTTTGATATACTCGTCGTTTCGTCTCCTTTCCCGCTCTCCGAAGGCTGGTGCCGATTCGAGAAAGCTGAGCGGCACGCGTCTCAGCCGGAACTTCGGCTTTCGCCATCCCGGCTCGAGTGAATTCTCTTATCGGGATGTGTTTTCCTGATAACTTCGACGATTTCGAATCGGAGATCTCGAAAGACGCGCGTTCCAAACTTTCGCTACTCATCTTCTCGACATAAGGGGGATTTAGAAAAGTTAAGTATCTATGCGTATAATTTTGTAAGTATAATTTTGTAAACTTGCTGCGAGACACGCGATTGTGTTGTCTCTGCTAAACGAGAATTTTATTGAGAAATTTTCAGCCAGAAACTGGGACACCACCTCGTATTCATACGTGATCAGCTTGTGGATTTAGAAGATTTCTAGGTCTCTGAGGTCTTGAAATTTCAGCTCGCTTGATGTATAGCCACTTTAAGGGTCATAGTGCACCAGGAGAAGATATGAAACGGGTTATTAAAAAAGAAATGTATTCAAAGTATAATTACGCACCTAACACCAGATGTTAACGAGTGAGTGGGAGATGCGCGTTTGCGTTTTCAAAGCAATCGCAATTGCGTAAAGACGTGTCAAGCATGTGAAAATGACAATTTGTTAAAAAGATGAATAAAGACAGTTTGTTAAAAAGATGATTGTTTCTTATGAATTGAGACATTCGAATTATTCTGTATATTAATTTTTCAAGATTCTTTCTTCGAAAGAGTTCGATCACAAGAATTTTAAAAAATCTCGAAAGATGGTCTTTTTACATTTTAATGGTGTATTAATTGTGTAAGAAATCGAGCTCGTATTGCCGATTCTATCGTATTATGTCTTTTATATAGTTCTTATAAAATCTATAAAAGGATGGATCTTATATAGGCTCTGGAAAAAATTTCATATTTAAAATTTATGACAAATTCTTTAAAAATATGTCAAAAAATTGTCGAAACGCAAAGGATAAAAAACTTATAAATAGCTTATAAATTACTATATAAACTAACATCTTAAATCTATTAGATTCTCGAAAGACTCCGCACTCCAAATATTCGCTTTCTCTCACCGAAATACTTGATATTTTGAACACGTACCCTTGCCGCCGAATATCGCGCTCGACGTCCAAACGGCTGACTTCCGGTTTCTCATTTCTCTCAATAACGGATAACAATAAAGGTACATACGTGGGTGCCTGATAAAAATACAATGTCAATCAGTCAATGCGTGCGCATATCAGCCCGCAACTTTCTTTTCCGCCGCTTTCCGTTTCAGCGGCCGATTATCGGCGGCTTTCATCGTTTTCAACCGTGAACCTAACCTAACATAACCTACGCCGCGAGAGCGCGCTAGAATCGCGTCGTAGAGGGGGGTTAGCCGCCGCTGGTGTCTTCGTCGAGGAGGAGAGCAGAGAGGCGAGCGGCCGAGGAGTTCAAATGTTGTGTCGCGTGCACCGTCTGCACCTGGCCAGCGAGAAACCGGACAGATCCATTTCGCGCCTGCCCGGCCACCCGGTAGTCGCGCGTCGAGCTTAACCGCGACGGGCCCACCAGTCGCGCGAGGTCGCCGATGTGACGGTTTAACGGCGAAATCTGTTACGTTCCGGGCGGCGCGGACGCCGAGGAGATACATGTAATCCCGCATCACGCATTCCTGTCTCGCGCCACTTGTGCCAGTTGTCCCCGGGCAAGCTTTTTAACAGACGACCTGACGATATCTGATAGAAACCTGTACACGTGAACACGACTCTGGCTACGCGTTGTTGATAAGAGTCCAGTCTGGGCACCGGTGGCGGAGTTTCCACCAGGTAGTATTGGCTTATGTGACTCTTTTACAGCGATATCTTTCTCTCCTTCACAGATGAAGCTGCTTGGCTGGACGCTGGTAGAGAGGTTCATTAACGAAACGGCATGCTTGTAAGAGTCTGGCCGCGCACCGTCACGTGGGATGAATGAGGAAGAATTGTTGAAACGGTCTGCCGCAGAGCGCGATAGGATTTTCAGTTGCTATGATCGCGGACGGGAGGGCGCCGAGATTGATCCCTGGGAGGATCCCGCCTACGAGGTTTATCACACTACGGATAGATATGGATTCATACAGTACGCATTTAAAGTTTTATAATTGTATACAAAGTATAATCTTATGTTTAGTCGTCCAAGATAACTAGGTTTCTCTTGTTGCAGCGATAAGAGATTACCACAGAAGCCGGATTCGTATCAGGTCAAGTTACACCATGTGGAGATGGAGAGACTGAAGAAATGGGAGAAGATGACGAAGCAGTGGGACAGTGCCTCGACCAAGGAGAAACTGCGCCGTAGAATATACAAAGGGATTCCTAACAGATTTCGCGGTCAAGTATGGATCCTACTTCTAGGCATAAAGACCCTGAAGAAGGAGCAGGCGGGCAAGTACGAGGAGATGCTGCAGTTGGCTCGCCAGTGGTCCACGGAGATACGGCAGATCGATGCCGACGTCGCCAGACAATACAGAGATCATATTAACTATAGGTGCGACATTGCAGAAATAATACGTTTTCGTGCCTCGTTACGAGGCATGTATCTGAAAAGAAATTAAAAAACCTGACGATGGTCTTTTCAGAGAGAGATATAGCATAAAACAAAAGTCCATGTTTTACGTACTGGCCGCCTATAGTATGTACAACATGGAGGTAGGATATTGTCAAGGAATGTCCGTATTAGCCGGTCTGCTGTTGCTTTACATGGACGAGGAAGACGCTTTCTGGGGCCTTTCTGTGTTACTTGCCGATCAAAAATACAGCATGCACGGTTGGATTCCTTTTTCCATATTAAAATAAGATACATTTTTCTAAATGACATATAGTGTTCTCTTTAAAAAATATATATGTCAGAAGAATTAAGTGTTATCGTCCATAGATTCCTGAGTATGGCTAAACGGTAAGAATAAAAACTCATCATTGAAAAAAAATCTATTTGTGATGTGAGTTTCTGCATAAATTGATCATATAAATGGGGAAAAAACGGCACAATGTAGTCTTTAAATGTTAAAGGTCAATCATATTTACGAAGCTCTGGACGGTACTGGCATTTAACGGTATATTGAAGTTTTTCTATGTACAATACGCTTTACAGGCTTTTACGTCGATGGATTTCCAAAATTAAACCGCTTCATAGAGCACCATGACAAGATAATGAACAAATTTTTGCCGAAACTGAAAAGGAAGATGGACAAATGTGGCTGCGATTCCATACTTTATGCGTTGAAGTGGTTCTTTGTTGTCTTTCAGGAGAGAGTAGGTTTTCTTCTTTCCTTTTTTCTAGATTTGTGCTATCCCATTACCATTTCTTTTTTTTTTAATCGCTCGTTTTGCCTATAAAATTGTTCATGATGCTTTCTCAGTATTTAACTTTCTACTGTGTGATATACTGCTTCAGATAACAATTATTTCTAAATTCACAACAAACTGATCCAAATAGTTTTACTAAAAATTTTATGTGTTGAGTACGGTTTATTGGAAGCCTATTAAAGAATTTTTGTCACATATACATAAAGATATGTATATTGTATAATATTGGTGAATGTTTGTAATATTAAATATTGGCAATATTAATCTGCACTTTGCAGACTCCCGTTAGTCTCGGTCTCCGTGTTTGGGACGTATTTCTGTTGGATGGCGACCGTATTTTGCCGGCAATGGCGTATACCGTGATGAAACTGCATAAGCGCTATCTGATCCCGATGGAAAGCCTCGACGAATTCTGCAACTATCTGCAGATTAAGCTGGAGAAAGATTTTTGCTTCGATGATGACACCGTGATAAGCGCGATGGAGCGCAATATGGAAGAGTTAAAGCGTGCCAAATTAGATTACCCGGGTGCCCCGTTGCCGCAAGAACTGCCCCGTTACCCGTTTGGCACTTTCCAGGAGCCTACTTTTACCAACAAGGTATTGCCAGAACACAATCTTTTGGCTCTTTATCGGCAGATAAATATAAAAAATGTGCTTTTGGCAACAGAGACACAATAGATGCGGTAGCAAACGATGTAAAGGGCCATGGGGCGCAGATAAAATCTCGCAAGCGTTTTTTTTTAATTGAATATCATAATAAAAATCCTAACATATATATGTGTGTATGCATGTATGTTTTGTAGACAGATATATAGAGGCAACATTTATTAATTCGAACGTACTTCATTCATCTAGTAAATTAAATGTTACTTCCTTTAAAGTAGGACATTCCATAAGAGTTTTATTTAAATCTAATCAATAACTGCGCGTTCCGTTATTTTTGTTCAGAAAAATTTAACGAGAAATATCGCATTAAAACACATTATTGATATTATATTTTAACGTATCACATTACAATGCAGCTATTTTTTTACAGTAAATGTTATGAGTTTGGGATCGAGAAATAATTGTGTAACAGAAAAAATATCCATCACGAATAATGTTTCGATAATTTGACTATGTTGTGATGGTATGCTCGTTACATTCGTTAGGTCGGGAGGCGAAGCGAAGAGTTTAGCGAGGCTCAGCATGTAATGCGAGAGTCCGTGGCGCAGCGCAGGGACATGGCACTGATCGACGACGGCAGGGAGAGTACGACGCCTGTCGAACCGACCAGTGGCCTTGGCGGTGAGTTTAGAGATAGCCGCGACACGTTACACGGTAATAGCACAGACAGTACCTCGCGCCTCGAGCACGGCAGCGAGTCCGAGGACGAGGATGACGCCGATTCAAACGTCCGGATAACGGTTATCTACAACACTAGACTGTGAGCGGAACGGTGCTTCTCGTCGTGACGAATACCGCGGCGCGAACAAACTTTTGCTCAATAAGATCTTACAAGAATAATATGTCTCGAATATATAGTTTGTAGAGAGTCTTTTTCTTTAGAAGAAACCTTTACTACGATATTAAAGCGTAAAAAGTATGTTTTGTAAGATAGCACATATAATCGTACAAAATAATTTATATACAACAGTTCTGTATAGGAAGGGTATATCTATAGGAAGGGTATTGGAAGTATTAATAGGATATTTTTCTATAATATTAAGTATCATAGGCGGTATGTTAATCTATGCGCTGTTGCTTCAGATCACGTGACAAGTAGTTTGGAAGAGATATTAATATATATATATATATATATTAATTAAATTAAAAATTTATATTTCACACAGATGCGTTTCAGGGATGCGCTACACACTCAGAAGATAATTTGTTGATGATAAACCTCTTATGAATATTCTTTTCATCTTTTCGTATATGTTTATGCTTAATAAACGTGTCAAAATTAACAAAGCCAAGTCTTGTATGATTTAACACAGCACACTCTATCCATGCATGCGAATCAAAAGCTCCTACATTATTATAGAACCACTTCTAACACATTTAATATTATTCGTCCTAATCGATTTCATTATTAAGTCAATTTTATGTTAATATCCGGTGTACATTATATGAATAAATAAAAGCCTTATTGTTTACAATCATTAAGTTACCGTGAAGCATCCTCATGGAATGCAATCCTTAATAACTTTCATCTTTCACCAGTGCTTTGCATCATATTCAATAACGCTGCTCTAAAGATTAAATTATTCAAAAAGTTGATATTTATTCGTATTGACTGATTGTACAATAAATAAAAATCTCGCCACCTTACTACTGATATAAATTTCCATATGAACGTGAATTGGTCTGTCGATATATTCCAATCGCAATTTTAATCTCTAAGGAAGACTCTGTGTTCGCAGGAAGCAAATTCTCCTTCGATCCAAGTCTCGACGAGAACGCGTCACCCGGCTCTCGTCGATCGTTAGCCGAGACGTCGGTGACGTCGACAGCCGATTTGTCGGTGTTCAGCTCGGCGACACGTTCCCAGGCCCTGGACAACAGCCTGGACACCCAGAGCAATATCTCGAACGCGAGCTCGGGCAGCGGCGGCCTGCCGACGCCGCGGGCGACGCCGCATCAGCCCAGCCCGGACGTGGTGCGAATCTACGTGCCGTACACGTCGCCCACGTACACGTCGTCGGCGGTGGCCTCCTACAAGGACGACCTGCCGCGCACACTGCCCCGCTCTCTGGACACCAACAAGATCCGCATCCGCGTCGATCCGGATCAGACGCCCATCGTCGAAAACCTGAAGCCGTTCACGCTCGAGAGTCCGGAAGTAGAGCTGGATTTGAAGTAGAGTGAGTCGAGCGAGCTACAAGCGAACGTGAAGTCGTAAATGGCCGTGATGTACGTACGATAGTTTTGGCGTCCTGGAAGTCGCGCGTTCCTGGCCAAGAGAAAGGCAATGCCATGACATTAAAGTCATCTATTCAAAAGAAATACCGCTCTTTTTCTTTTTAAGTGGTCGATCGGATATTGGATATTAGTGTCGCCAAATATAATTAGTATTTTTAACATTCTAATTCTTAGCATGTATTTAACGTATTTTCTTTTACCTTTCTTGGAAAGCTGACACGAATCTCTTAAATATATATGTCGAAGATTTAATATTAAAGATAAAACATTTGCATGAGTCTTGAGTATATGACTGAGGTATTTTTCAAGAGAAATGCGCGACTTCTGGCACACCCTGTATATCCTGCAACACTCTGCGCGTATGTGACAGAAGGAACAATGACAAATACGAAAGCTATTGTGTTAAATCTCAAGAGATTTCTTTATATAGAAAGCGTCAATTGATGAATTAAGATTTAGAAGTGAGAGAAAAATTAATGTACCCCGTTTCTAGAACGTAATCTTAAATACCTATTAACTACGATATAATCTTTGATATTCGTTATTCTTATAAATTGCATTTCAATTTAAAAATGTTGTAAAGTTGCAAGATCAATTGTATCTCAATTTTAGAGAGGATCTATAAAAAAAAAAAGATCGACAATTACATTCCACAACTTACGGAGGTTCAAAGAGATTGAAGATATAAATGTTTCAATTTAAGAAATGACGGAACTTATAATACTTCAATTTATCAAGATCGATAAATGAACGAAATGTTGTCGCTGCATTTTGGCCTAATTTACGTTTCATGAGTGCGTTGCACGTTACATATAGTATCTTTCCATAGACACAGCAGAAATAGATGAAGCAATGCATTCCTGAACTGATGCCGACGAATGATCGGAGTGCGACAGAACAGAAAGTATAGTCTCTTCAGTTCTTCGTACAATATCACAATTTTAAGCGAAATAATAATCCTATTATTTGCTTTACTCTTTACAATCGTTATAGTAAAAATGACAGAGTTCATATATTTGTTTTCATTGTTGATGTTCCGAATGCAATCGTACCGCTATATTTCAATTAAATTGATAGTAATAAATACCCGTTTATGAAAAAAATGTACTAATCGGCATATAATCGCGTACATTGTCGTGGCATTTTCTTAATGCTATCAATATTATCATGTCTATGATCAATGATGCATAGCTTGCCCGATCTTGTTGTCAAACAATTTACACGAAAAGACAAACAGAACGTCCATATATTTTTATCGCACTTTTCACCATTCGTTGGCATAATGTTCTTTTAGGGAGAGATGGACAATGCTTCGTTTATTCGTATTATGTCCATGGTTCTCTCTTGCATTTATCACGCAGTTTTATTTGCAGTTATTTCGTTTTGGTTCCTACGAGGACAAAAGAACGCTACCACAGTATATTGAATCGTTATTAAGAATTAAGGCGTAGAAGATCCCGCTGTATATAAAACAAAGATGTACCTAGAGGCAAATTCATTTTTTTACTAACTATATATTGTAAAGAATTGAGTTCCGTTAGATAGATACATAATCGATAGATATAAATCTCGTTAAGCTCTAATATAACCGAATTTTGTAACGTAGCTACATAAGAAAAAATAGATTTGTCTCTGGATGTGATGCGTTTCGCTACTAAAATTTCTGGTCAAGATCACGCCACAGTGATTTCGTTTTGTTTCCGTTAAATTTATAGAGTAAAACTTCGTCGATGACGATTTATCTTACGGGCAACCGTAAGCTGGTAAACGAATTTATTAGCACACTTCTCAGTGATGGAGAAATGTACGATGTATTGCTTATTTATGCGCTCACGAGCCAATTGTATCTGCCTCGAGAGAAAAAAAACCTACTCATACTATTAAGTATTATGCTGCCTTGGTAATATCTCTTTACTTTACTTTAAGTTTATTCTCTCTTTCATCTTCTCATTTTCTTTTCTCGCAATTATTCCCGTATGTTGTAAGAAATATACTTTTGTACATACGCATAATATTTACATATTTAAAGAACGAAATGGAAGAAAGGATTTTATGTCAAAAAGCGAATAAAACTCCTCAAATGTAGTCGAGTTCAAGCTCCTCGTGTCGTAGAATGTGAATACTGAACAGTTTTCGATTTGTGCTGCACCGAAAGCATTTGTATTATTTGATTGTAAGCATCGCATTTGGATGTGTGCACCTTGCTTTCAATTTCGTCAACATTCCCGAAAACGCGCGCCGTATTCCTCGATGTATATAGCCTTGCGGATAGAGAGCCTAAAAAAAAAAGTTATCCCCATGCGTAAACGCGGACTCGGCAAACAATCGATTGTTATACCTAATAATAATAGCGTAAGAAAAGCGATGTTGATTAAATAAATATTAAATGTTGATCGTCCGGATCTTTATCGTGTTACGCAATAACAGGTTGATAGAATTAAAATAATCTATCATAAGTTCCTCTCCGATTATTTTTGACGCGATTCGGAACAGTTGTAACAACGATGGCCTTACACACTTTCGATTAGTTCAGCGAGAAAAAGATTTCTCGAGTGTGCGACAGCGAAACATTACGCCTCAGATTAATTCAAATACAGTTTTCGTTTATTGTGTTTTTTTTTTTTCAAGTTAGACTGTCTCGTAGAGACTAAGCTTTTGTTGACATGTGTAAAATAATGCAATATCTTGCCAGGCATGACATAAATAATGCAATTAATAAAGAACTAGTGAGAAAAATGTTAAACAGAAGTTAGATATAGCGCTGATCGGTGTTGCAACGCGTTCATGTAACCTGCTTGAGAAAATCAAACTCGATATAGCCAACCGAGTCACTAGGAAGAAGAATGTATTAAGTAAGAGACCTTACAAAAGCGTATGGGAATTGTTATACACTGGTAGATCAGAGTCTGTGACCGACAATGCTGATAATGCCTAGCATGTAGTTACAAATCTCGAACACAACTCGCGTTTCTCATTAATTATATCTTATCTGGTAGAGTTGTATACATAAATTTGATAACGCGTTAAGGTACGAAAGATACCTTATCGACGAAATACGCTCTGTCATGATGCAACGATATTCATTTCGCGTTATCCAAGTATAATTTAGTTCTTAAGAGGCAATTCTCTCTCTCCGAAGCGACGACCAATTATCACTGCATTTATCCGATCGTGAGCGAGACGATAAATTTCGATAGGTATATAAATACGATAAAGTAATTTAACCGGTGCGAGAAGAGTAAAAGCAATCACTTTATTATTATGTCACAAATGCGAACATTTGTTACTTTACTCGAATCTAGGAGTAATTTCGAGAGTCCCCGCTTCAATAGATTTAATTAGAAATAATTTAAGTGCGCATGAATTTTTTTTTATAATTATAAATACAGCATGTCCAGAAGTTATTCTCCGCTTCTTAACAGAGCTTTCTTGCAAATATCTGAGAATTTGGCGAAATACAACAGAAAAATTAATTTCAATTGCATTTTATATCGGTACAAAAAAATCCGCGTAATTTTCGGCGTCAGCTCGGAGACAATTTCACTAAATTTCGAATCGATCTCTCATCAAATGCCAAATTTATCGTTAAAGTTTGATACGGCATGAGTAACGTTATGAGACGCGCTGTATATATTCTCTGTTCATTATTCACATTCGACTGGCTACTTTTGTACAGGCGGAATATAGTCCTAACGTAATGCCTGAGGAAGAACAAGTGTGTACAAACACTATTAAGACACTATTAGCGCGAGTCAATATTTTTTTTATACGTGTTAATGACGGGAGATGTAGCTTAGGCTCTCGCGCGTTATTTTTCTGCTGTTTTCCTTATAGGACAGTATACATATATACATATATATATATATAGGATGATGTTTATAATCCGACGAATGCAATACTCATCGAAATCTTATCAATTATCGAGAGGGGAGGGGGGAGGGGTGCCGCACTAAGTCGATTAATTGTCGAAACAATAAAGTCTAATTGTCAACATAGCAAAAATACAATCTCGCTTCTTCCAGCATTACTTTTTATTGTGCAACTATGCGGTGTTTTCCAATTTATTTATTTTTATTTACAAGTACTGTTGCATATCTGATCTGAAAATTATAGGATTGATCGAGATGACTGTAGGCGGATATGACGTTACTTTCTCAAAAATTAGATTAAAATTAGTCATCATAAAATGGCTAAGAAATGACTTTTGGAAGTCATTATAAATGCGCATTAAGGACGATTTATCTAATGATCGTTAATTTTTTTAGTTAATTACAATTACCTTCTAACTGCAATCATCTCAATCGATCTTACTTGATTTGCCTTCTTTTTTATTATTTTTATTGATAACGACTTGATCTTATAAGGATGTTCAGTGCGCAGAATTCTCGTATGATCCTATAGAAATTCGTTGCAACCAAACCTTTCTTTTTCCTTTTCCTTTTTATATGGCTATATGTGTACACTGTATAAATAAAACGTCAAATGGACACGACTATTGGTCGACTCATTTGGTTTTATAACAGGCTTATTTGGCTTGTAACAGACTTGTCTTACTTGAAGCTCTCATTAAGAGCTGGGCTGATAAAAATTATCGCCCATGATCGGTATCAGCTTGCCGTTCAGCATCATTTGCGGCCCGGTGTAGTAACGCCATAACAGGCTGCTGCCTCTCTTTAGCTGGTTGTGAGCTGACAGATGGGACCAGCAATGCAGCCAGTTCTTGTAGAGCGGCATGTGCGGTGGAAGACCGGCTACCAACCTTGAACAGAATTTTCATGAACGTATTAATATTCCCGCGAAATGTCAGAGATTCTTAATTCGATTGATCTCACTCGATTTTGAATGGTTATTTTTAAAATATAAAACTCCGTATATAATTTTTAATATTTCTAAAATAATCATATCTATTATTTTTAGTTATGCGGTGGAAATTATATTTTGTCATAAGAGACAAAAAGCAAAAATTATGTCATATCTTAGTGAAAATGTTGAACATGAGATTCTACTTACCCACAATCATTTACTGCCATGCAGTGCGACACCACTAGGAACGGGTACATAACAGTCGTAGCTACAAACTGTAATAATATTTTGTTTTAAAAAGTACGTCTAAGCCTTATGTACGAAATATTTAATGCATTAGTTCTGAGATACATTGTGCAAATATGTATCAGAGCACATTTTTTTAAAAAACATTGAACTTGCGCTTACTTTCATGGTCGATGCAGTATATGGTTTCATCGCCGGCTCCTGTAGAACATAATTATTTATGGCGTATGTGGAGATGCCAGTTAGAACTATGACTGCGGCACTTCCTATAACACGCGGTATCAGTCCTGCGTAATATCCTAGGATCCCGTTCTCCCTGTAGATCTCCAGGAACGAGCCGAATAGACTACTAATTGTGAGAATAAGTAATAATAAGTAAATTTTGTTATGACGACAAATGATCAGCCTGGAGAAGAACGTAAATTTAACGAATTTAAAAAAAACTACATTCAAAACTGTCTCTTTAAATCTGACAAAGAAGAGTGCGATGTACACAAATCTTTTCTTTTATTTTTATAAATAATAAACGCAAAAAAATTCTTTTAACAATTTATTAAAAAATTTCTCAGCATTACTTCTCTTTTCTTGCTAGATCACGTCGTACATTTTAATTGAGACAGATTCGTTCTTTTTTCTCCGGGCATCTAGGATATTTATGCTACATATTTATAATACCTGTATTTTGTTTCCCCGCCTACAAATTGCGCCATCATCCTTAACGAAATGACTTCCAAAGGATGGCTAACTACGATCGCGACTGTTCTGCTGATTACATCCCTGACGATCTCGTTTATGCATTTTTTACGTCTGTAAAACGTGAAAAATTATACATTTGCTGTTCACATTTTTCTTCCTTCCCTCAATACGCACCTCACGCTCTCGTCCTCGTCGTCTTCATCTTCGTTCTGCTCCACCACTCCATTAGGCTGGAGATACTCCAAAGTTTTGTCACACGCTATCGTGCTAACTGTGTAGGAACATACCTTGGGCACTAAGCCTCTGTAGCAGCCAATGAAGCCATCTACGCTCTTTATGTGTTTAACTGCAAAAAATAATGTAGTATGTAAAACAAAATAATAATAAAGCACTATGATTTCAAGTAGAAAAAGTCAAAACAATCTTCTGTAGGTTGTATAAAGGACTTTACTCAACGTAATATAAATAATTACATGCAAATCCAGAATCAAATACAGAAATACTTCTTGGATTTTAAATTAAAGCTAGACTTACTATACGTGAAGGCATTGGGTAGTTTTAGCGCTGGCTTTCCCAACAACGTTACAGTTGGTGTCGGTGGAATAGGTTCATATCCGATCTGTGCAATAAGATATAAATATATACCTGGTTTTCTTTTGATAACATTTTGTCTCGGCAGATCGTGCCGTTTTACATGAGAATTCCATTAGTATCAAACACCTGTCTTTACCTGTATCAGAACCTTTGCATACTCGATAGGATAGGAGATCGCATTTATTAAAATGCGACCGGCTATGTCCGACCACAGAATCTCCGTTTCTTTCGACTTTGCAGGGATGTTTCTAGACCTCCTCTTTTCTGTGGAAAACGTAAAATAAATAGAAGCTTGTTCCCACAACAAAGTATTCTTATCTCATAGGACATAGAGACATACCAGGTCTCATTGTTTAAGGTCACAAGTTGATATCACAGGATAAATTCCTCTCGCGAAACTCCCCCTCGCTCCTAAACCGGCAAAAGACAGCCGTCGACGGGACTTTAAAGCCAATCGGGATCAACGTCGCCGTGATATTCCCATTTGTCTTCGATCACAAGTCGTCGAGGGTCCCTCTCACCGGCATCACGCTCGTGATGCTCGTCTACCTGCGGTGTTCTTTGCACTCCGGGTGCAAGGTCAAGTCCAGCCCTGACGTCGACAAGCAGATAAGCGCGCCCGGGGGATTATCTCTCCATCGAAGACGTCGAAGCCTGTCGCAAGGTTGATCGCTGCAATCCGAATAGCAGTTAAAAAGGTTACGTCCCGGCGTTACTCGACAACTATGGACCCGTCTCTTTCCGCCGCACCTTCAAAATTACCCTTGCCACTTCAGCACTCGGTTATCCACAAACAAGAGTTGAGGTCATCCAAGTCCTCGTGCGTGTCTTTAAACAACTGAAGCGGCTGAAACCTCCGAGAACCTATCTATCTCTCCTCCTCTACCTTGCTGATTGCTCTGAGCTCTCCCACCACTCGCACTAGTAGCTGTCCATTCCTAACCTCTAACGACCGGGACCAACCGGGACACCGGGTCGAGCCTCGAGCCTCGAGCGATCGATCGCGCCGCGAAGGTAAACGCGTTTTCCTTCTTTCCCGTTTTTTTCTCCTTCCTCCGCAACTGTCGGGACGTTCCCACGTCGGTTTCGCTTCACTCGGGGATTTCACGGGGATTCGAATCGGCGCCTCTCGCGAGCGGAGTGACAGAAGGAACGAGGAGCGATGAGCACGACGTCGCTCGAATCTCGATTCGCGTGACGTACGTTACATAACAAACGAAGTGATCCTAACCTCCGGGAGCTGGCGACTCTGGCAAGGTCGGCCGACCGATGCGGCTTGTAAACTGTAAGTGATTCCCGTTTATTTCGGCTTGTTCGCTTTATTTTTGCCACCCAAAGTTTCGCCAGCCTGACCGTGTTACTTCGCAAAACTTTATCGCGGCGTTTTAAGAAAACGCGACTTAGCTCGGTCCTTTCTCGATCTTTCTCTTCTTCTTCTTCCTCGGGATTATATGGCACCGGATAGAAAGCAAAGTCCACCCATACGGGCCACTTGGTCTCTCTCAAGCGGAATTTTCGCCTGACGGTAGGACACTCACGGAAATCTTGTCGAATTTTCCAGTTTGATGGAGTCTGCCAGTTTCAAGAGCATCACGACCACGATCAAGCGGAACCGGTTCTGCATATTATTTCCCACGTTCACGGTGCTCGCGATTTACGCGGACCTGAGGCACACGGCTCGCTGGAAGCGCCAACTCGCCGAGCAGCAGCAGGACAAGTGAGACCGCGGAAGCATGGGCGCCCTCCAGAAGCACTGGGTGGCGCACAAGCACATCTACAAGCTGTACTGGACGCTGATCTTCCCCATCACGGGCTGGATGATCGGCCATAAGCTGGAAAAGTTGGAGACGGAGAGGATGACGATGTTCAGGGACAAGTCGGCGTTGTACGGCAGAGAGTTAAAGCCTGGGGAACCACCTTCCTGGCCGTACTAGCTATCCCCATGTTATACATCGTTAAATCTTAAGAAGTCGCAGAATCAGTTAGTCAAGTTGTCCTTGTGTAAGTTATACAAATAAATGTTTGAATGAGAAGCACAGGAGTCGATATCTCACTAATACACACGTGTAGTTTAAATAAAATGACGCAAGGTGTTTAAGAATATATTATGTTTAAGAAGAGAGAGAGAGATATATATAATCTGTTTCTTTATTGGTAACGATGCGATATAATTCGATGCATATATACATATATACAAGTTGCAACGTGTATCGCTGTCACTCAGCGGTCGCTATGAATGCGATTTCCTAGCGAACAGACAGTAAATACGGAATTACCTTGCTAACGTAACGAATTCGATATATGTATACACAAATTTACAGCTGTACAAATCGCATTAAATTGATATTATATTAACACTGCGCGGACACCGTGTTTTTGGAGCACTTACTCGGACATCCTGGAACTTTTAAGTCCAAAGGGTTTTTGAAAGCGTTTCTATGTCGCAAAAAATCTATAAAAATTCATATATCATCTTTAAGATTTCAAAAAGTGTGATTTCTATACTTATATAAGGCTGGAACAATTTTTGCAATTTTTTTTAGCGTTGAAACGTCAGGAGAAAACTGTAACATACGAAAAATCGACTGTGCCTTAAAAGGCCCACGGTGTCCGCGCAGTGTTAAACTGAGATCGTCACGAGTGTCCAGAGATCCTTGTAAACTCGAAATAATATGTAAAACTATTCCTCAAGTTATCAGATTCTCGTTTTAGACACTATTGTATTATTAATAGTACTAACGTGCTAACGAAATAGGAAGAATTTTTTCGACTTCTTCTTCTGAATTTTATTCGTCGTATGGCACGCGACGTTCTCCTTGTTCTCAGCCGATTGTTTGGTCTCTGCCGATTGTTTGGTCATCGAATCACACACTTGGCGTTTCTTTTGCAGCTCCTCGTTCGTTTCGCTGGTCCAGGAGACCGGCCTATCCTTGGGAGCGCTGGACAGATTTTGACGGCTATATCTCTTGCTGCCGATTTCTAGATCGAGATACGAGGACAACCTGTCTTCGTTATCACAACTACGTTCCGTCTTGCTCGATGGGATGCTCGGAATGCGATCCACGAGTCCGTAATTCTGGAACCCCGCTTCGTTCTTCTGCAAAGCGCATATATTGTCACTGACTTTCCGGAAGATTTTCTCCTCTTCGATCACGGGATCGAGTCTCTCTTCGACTACTTTTTGCAGCTTGCCCATGGTATTGCCCGTGGTATCCTTGTGCCTGGGGTGTCGCTCGCTCGCCGACCTCTTGAATGCTTGCGGCTTCTGGTAAAGCTCCGGATCAAACCACTGCGATGTTCGTAATTTGGGTGAATCTTGGCTGGCGGCTGACAACGTTGAGTTTAAGTCGTCGTAATTCATCCTAGGTCGTTCTTTGTACCTTACGGAAGCATACGAATGAGTCCTCGAAACAGAGGATTTCCTCGATGACGAATTTGAACGCATCGGATGTATTATTTTTTTATTAGATTCTTCCCTCCTCTGTCTTTGGTCGACGATAGGATTAACTTGAGGATTTTTTAGGATCTCCGCTCTTCTCGGAATCTCCACTTTTCTCGGAATCTCTTCCTTTTTCAAAATATCTTCTTTCTTCGTGACATCTTTCCTTGAAATTTCTCCCTTTTTCAAAATATCTTCTTTCTTTGGAATTTCTTCCTTTTTCGAGATATCTTCGTTTCTTGTGACATCTTTCCTTGGAATTTCGCCCTTTTTCGAAATATCTTCTTTCTTTGGAATTTCTTCCTTTTTCAAGATATCTTCGTTCCTCGTGACATCTTTCCTTGGAATTTCTCCCTTTTTCGAAATATTTTCTTTCTTTGGAATTTCTTCCTTTTTCGAGATATCTTCTTTCCTCGTGACATCTTTCTTTGGAATTTTGTGTTCCGAAAGATTATCGCCGGATTTCTCGATATCGGATAAAATTCGTGCCGCTTCCTCCAGCCTTTTATCCACCAGCGGGTTTATTTGCAGTTTTAACAGCTCGTCCACTTGTCTCATTTTATCATTAAGTATTCTCTCCGCGATCCTCAGCTTCTTCTCTTTCCTGAATAGCTCCCTTTCTCTCTTTTGCAGATTCATCTCCCTCTCTCGCAGCATGGTCTCGCGATCTTTCAGGACCTCGATTTTCTGCAGCCAATTCCCTTTAAAGATCTCGTCGCTGATTTCCTCGGGCGATGAAACCGACGAGGTGCAGCCGTTCTTGTAACCGTGACGACAGTAATCGCTCACCTTGGTGTCCAAAGAGTTTTCGCTTCTCTCGTCGATCGATATCAAACTGTTGATCCGACTGAAATGTCTCGCAGGATACAACGACTCCTCCGGTCCAACCGACGCTTGATACTCCGTTTTTTGTACAGACAGGTGCTCCTTAGAACAACAAGAATGATCATTTTTATAATGTTTAACGATGTCGTCGTCGTAACGTTCGTCGAGTGGCGTCTCAGTCTCGTTCGTTGTGCCTTTCACGATTTTTATTAAACCGATCAATTTGCCGTTCTCGGCGGAGAACCGCGCGAATTCCTTGCGTTTGTTGTACGAAGCGAGCAACGCATCTTTCCCGTGTTCCGTGTTATTCCCGGATGTGTTTTCGCTCTTAGTATTAAACTGTTTCGCGATCTCCCGATCTTGGATCTGATTAATCACCTCCAAATTCTCCGCCTCGGGCAGGATGTACGTCTCGACTCTGTACAGGATTGGATTCATGGCTGACATCGTCAATATCTCTTTGAACTCTTCCATTAGATTAAGAGAATAAGATCTCTTATCCAATTAATCTCTCCTGGAATAAGACCCCGTCGAAATTTGTTATGTCAAACGCTCATTTCTGCAAAGAATATACAGATATTAGATATTGATTAAAAATGCACGTCACAAATAAAAATTATAAATCTGCAATAATGTTAATTGCAAACGGACATATATCAGTACGATGATAAACGGCTGTTTGAATAAACAATTGTTTGCAATTGTTATTTTCAAATATTTACATTATTCTCTTATTATATTTTGATATTATTAAATTAATATTATTTTAATATTATTAATTATTAAATTATTTAATTAATATATATATTTAAATTCACTAATAATCGTAATAATTATTGAAATTATTGTGACTAAACAACAGACTTTTAAATTATATTAACTCTAAAATGATTAAAGTTAATACTTACGTCTAAATATGAAAGAAAATTACACAAAATACCAATGTGACTCTTTACCTATCCAATTAGAACAGATCCACGAAAAGGATGCCAGAAATCCAAGAAATTAACACAATAATCAAAATTTATACTTTGTTCTTTGAAAAACGTCTTGGCGTACATTCTGGAAGCGAAGACAATCAAACGATAAAAGAATCGAATATTGTGGATTTATTTTTCTGAAAATTCGTGATTTTGGGATTAATATAATTGTGCGCAATATCAATTGATGTTATTGAAACGCAATTGCTGTTACGTACCAGGAATATCGCGATCGAAACTTTCGGGAGAAGCGTGTAGCGTGGCGACTGCATTTAAACTGTGCTTTCACTTAACGTTCGCCCGGAGCGTTGTCCTTAGTCCTCAGGTATGCCTACTGCTCCGTCCGTTCCGTTCGCCGGTCGGATACTATCTGCGACGTGATTTGCTGAGTGTGTTTTTAAATCCCAACCGCACTGGACGCTGGACCACGCGGTGGGCATTTTCTACCTGCGTCTCCCCCGCAACAGTGACCATGGACCCATGCTTGAATGAGGGATGTATAAGACACAAGGCCATGACAAAAAGACGGCCAAACGGACGGTCGTTTAAATATTGGGAAATTTGTATTGTATGTACGTACAAAGCAATACATTGTCAAAATATTAAGGAAGATTGATTAAGTGTTCGAGGAAGAAATGGAATTTTTGTTGGAATAAAGAGAGAAAAATGTAAGATAAAATAATAAACGATGTAATATGATCTTCAAAGTAGAGAGCCGACGTGTCTTTCATTTAAATTGGAATTTGGATAGATACTCATCTGATAGATAATGTCTCAGCATTTTTATAAAAATTTCAAGATTTTCTCAAACTGCTCGGAATTTTTATACAATTTTTCAGAAAAACTGAGACAAAATAATAAAATATTTAAAATTTTTTTGCCAACATATCTTTGTAAAAATCTGAATAAATAGAAGGAATAAAATCCTCGTCCAATTATTTCTGAAAGTATCTGAGAAATTATATATATTTTTTCAGAATTTTTCATAAGTTTCAATTCTTACAAAATTTCTAAGAAAATATTTTTACCAGGGCAATTAAATGTTAACAAAAGCAATTAGTATTATAAGTGTATAAATGGAATATTATATGGAATATTATATATCAATTAAGAAGAAGAATAGTAGTTGCAAAATTATACGGCAAAATTATACGACAAAATTATCTGTTTTTATATATGTTTATTTTCTTTCTCTCCTTACCCCCTTATAGAAATTCAATACTGGAAAGTAGTGATTAATTACTTATTTTAAGTATTAAATAATACTTAACAACAGTGCTTTTAATACTCAAAATAAATAATTAATCACTACCTTCTCCAGCATTAAATTTATTTATAAAGGGTGAGCCGACATATTTAAACTTTTTAAATTTCTTTGTTGTATTACCGACATCTTGATAAATAGTTTTCTTTTGTAAATGAGTTCTTTCTAAATTTTAAGCCTTCGCGTTGAAATTCATGTTTTCCAGATGTTCTGTTGCTTGCGAGTCGAAATCATGGTAACGTATATACCTACAGTCTCAAAACGTGGACACGAGTGTATTATTTTTATTGACATTTTATTGTCGAGTGTAATCTGTACTTATAGAGTACGATTTTGTGTGTTTTTTTAACGTATTGTATTTGGTACAAATTTTTCCGTCAGGATTTATACTGGAAGCATAAATAATATAATTTAATGACTTTATGTACAACAACGTTTTTTAGATATAAAAAGATCATTTTATGTAGCTTGAAATAAGAAATAATCTATTTTTTTAAATAATGCTTTTAAACTGATGCTTATTAACTTTCCAGATTTTGTGACTAGAATTGTTTCTAGTATAAAAAGAAAAAGAAAAAAGGAAGACTCCAGCTAGAGAAAACGTTAACGTTTCGAAAACAGCTTCGAAAGTCTCCAGATGGCGGTAGGCGTCTGCCAAGCGAATACCTCGAGACCGCCAGGCGGAGATTATTTCCCGAGACCGATTTCTTGTCGTCGCGAATGCAATTGGTACACAATGACGTAGGAAATATCCCGTCCCTAATTTTACGAACTAGAAAGTTCCACGCGTTCCTCGAGGGTCTTGCGGGTCTTTACGCGGGTCTTTACGATCGCCGTCACTGACGGTTGCGTGCGCATTATGCATATCGACAAAGAACCGCGTCTCACGCGCATCCGCCAGGGACGTAGGCGGAAGCAGAGGGTCACGGTGAATCGATACCGACCAAGATTTTACAGAACGTTCTTTTTACTTTATTGGAATATTTCATTAGAAAGTATTTTATTAAAATACTTTATTAGAATATTTTTATAAAATATTTTATTAGAAAATACTTTGTATTAGAATATTCAAATATTTACTGAAGAGCTTATAAAATGTTTAGTGCTGGTCTACAACCTTACTTTAAAGGGTATTTAAGATCTAAGCCGTAAAAAATTGACCAATCACAGTCGAATATTCTCCTCAAATTCTATTGTAATTGGTCAATTTCTTACGGCTTAGAGCTTAAATATCCTTTAAAGCAAGGTTGTAGACCAGTACTTATAGAATAAGTTTGTTCTATCTGGAGGGCGACGCCCCGGTCACCGTCGCCACTCGCCAGGCACAGCCCTGCGACGCGCCGCCATCTCGACCGCCATCTTATAGTGGGGATAAAAGCGGAGGAGCGGACTAGCGGAGTCACCGCGGAGGCGCGGAGTAGCTCTCTCGGCCGCCATTACGCTAGGGAGTTAGATTAGACTAGGCGAGAATACTAGGCGCGGGAGAGAGGCCTACAGATCGTCGTCTCGTCGCGTTCCACGGGTTCCCTACGCGCACCAGGTGGGTTCGGTCAGCGCGGGAAGAAAAAACTAGTGATTTTGCGCTGGGATTTTGAGACGCGCCTCCGGCGCGGTGCACGGCGGTTCCGTATACTGGAGAATCGGGACCCACGCGGTTGGCCTGGTATGGAGAACCAGTCGCAGACCATCACGCTCGTCGCCGCCGAGCCGACCGTGATATGTAGGAACTTGCTGAGCCCGTCGTCGACCCCGCGGCTCACGCCGACGGGTAAGATCAGCCACGCCAAGACCCGGGTCTATACGCAGCGCTACAGGAAGGAGTGGGAAGAGATGTCGGATTTCAAAGGTACGTGTCGCTCGCTCGCTCGCTCGCTCCATCTCTCTCTTTCTCCCTTTCCCTCCTTACCCCGTTCGCCGTTCACGAGCAGCTCCGCATAGGGTCCCCTCACGTTGCTCTAGGGTAAACTCGCGGATAAAACCGCTCTTGAACCAACTCTCCGCACACCCTAGTCCGCTGATCGATTCCCTGGGTTTATCGACGTCGTTTACACTGCGACGTAAAGGGAGATGGCCGTTGTTGTTTAGGATTATTGTCGACACGTTGGCAAACTCTGTGGCGGCCTAACTCGGAGCTCCGTTTTTGGAGCCGTTCTCCGTTTGAAAAGAGCTACTCCACGGAGACTGGAGACTCCTCGGAGTAGAATAGGAATGGTCTTAGGCGAGACCGTTGGACGTTGAATTGAATATTTAGTATGTTACAACTATGATGATGATGGCGCCAGCTGACGCCTGTGAATTTACGCCGAGTGTTTTCCATTTAGTGACACAAAGCGACACAAGTGACACAAGTATAGTTCTTGTTTTTGTTATCTATTGAATGTCGAGAAAGATAGAACGACGTTTATGTCGACTTGTCTCACTAATTGTAAATGGAAAGCGCTCACCGCAAAGAGATGACTTCTAGTACCAGCTGCCAGGATTTTCAATGATATTTTATTTCCTGCAAGTCATATACGAATAGAAAGCGTTACGAATTATCGATATTCGGTGAATTATACTCTAGAAGAAAACGGGACAAAAGAGATAGAGAACTATAACCGGCCGGTTCTTTTCTGTTGCTTTTGTACTTTCGGGAACAATAGAAAACCATTGACCAATCAAAATTCGCTGAACAGAGACAGAAATAGTCCCTAATTAATCCGTCTCTTATAAATATGGCAGTTCACATTCCAATATAGTAGAATTTCAGTATGGAATTTCTGTCTAGATAGTGGCCTAGTTTACACCGTGTGTTTAGGCCGCGACCTATACCTTATATTCAACCCAAACACGATAGGTCGCGACGATGTAAACAGTTGCGACCTTTTTACCTATATTCGACCCAAAAGTATCATAGGTCTACATGGTGTGAACGTTTTATTTAGAAGCCTATTTTAGGTCAGGACATAGGTCAGGTCGCGATCAGGTCGCACGGTGTAAACTAGGCCAGTGACTTATAGTTTATTGATATCGGTTTATGGTTTATCGAACTGGTAACTTAAAAGAACTGATCGCATTTGCGAAATGTGAACCGCTTTTGTTTCAAATAAATCTTGTAAAATGTCGTAATGGAGTAATTATTTTATCACGCAGGTGTATCTTTTTCTAAAAAAATACATGAGAGAAGATCCGACGGGGTAGACGAAAATCAAAAGGTAACGCAGTATCTATAATCTTTTCGTCCCACCGATTGTACGGGAAGTACTTTTGTCGGGAAACTACGTTGAAGATAAGAGTAACGAATTGATAGTTTGAAGAGCAAGAAAGAATTTTGAGAAGACACCGATGAAACTTTGACAATACTAATATTTCCTAAAGCTTTCGGCGCTAGAAAATTACCGGCAAATTTGTCTACCTTATACGACATTTAATTGTTTAAACTATTACTATTAGATAATATTACTATTGGAATAGAAACATATATAAATTGTATATATAATAAATTATAATATAATCATGTTAAACTTATAAATATATTTATAAACCTTCATAAATAGACGCCAAGACAATTTTAAGATTCTGAAAAATATACTTGAACCCGTTAAGCCCAGTATCAGACTACGGATTAGGACTGAAATGTGATCAAACAAAGCAAAGTTCACTAAACTTGAAATTAGTTTTTATTTTTCTTTATTATTAAGGGCCAGTTCAACAGTGGCCAGTTAGCTTAACTAGTAGTTAACTCTCACTCTCTGTCTCTTTCTAACCTCAAAGGTTAGAAAGAGACGGAGAGTGAGAGTTAACTACTAGTTAAGCTAACTGGCCACTGTTGAACTGGGCCTAAGTCGTGATCAGGCTACGGATTGAGATTGAGATTGGATTGAAATTTAATCAATCAGAATAAAGAAAACTAACTTTTCAAGTTTAGTGAACTTTGCTCTAATTGGTCAAATTTCAATCCAATCTCAATCCCAATCCGTGGTCTGATCACGGCTTAATTATGGTCGATTAAATTTCAATCCAATTCCAATGTAGTGTGATACGGGCTTTAGACTGTGTGTCAGAGATTGAGAATACGAACTAAAAATCAGTATTCGACCAATAAAATAATCTTAATTGTTGGGGAATTAGTGAGACCGAAAAAAATTCACTCGCGCTTCACTCACGTGCGCCAATCGCGCGCGTCCACCCCGACCGGTCGCAGCGCTCAGCTGACAGCGAGAGCAAGCGAGAGCGCCAAGTCCGTTACGCTCCTATCAATTTAAAGGAGCAACAAAACGCGGCAAAGCAGCGCGAAAAGTCACTCCCTGCCGCGTAGAAGCTTCTCTCGTTATTATTTTTAAGTCTTGATTTTAACAATAAGACAATTTCGCCTGGGAAAAATTTCTAGGAGGTTGGGAGGCAAGGCGCCTTTTGTTCGCGGAACTTAGCGCGCACATTTCCCATTCAGAATCTATTCGCGATTTCGAACTTCTCTGTCGCCAGTCGTCTCCTTTCCGTGACGCTCGGAAATCGGACCGAATCGCACGTCGCTGCTCGTGCACTGCGTTTGTCATCGCTGTGTTCACGGTGAGACTTTTCTCCATTCAGGTAGAACACTAATCTCAATTTGTTCTGATTTATTTAATCTGATTTATTTAATTCGCAATTTTCACTGAAGTAATAGTAATAATTTGGACAAGTAGTTTGATGGGGTTTATTTAAGCGAAAATATTGGGTCTTATTGATCATTGTATGTACCTCACTTCTAATTTTCTTCTACTTGAAAGTACAGGGATTATTTTTAACGTAAAGTGGTTCCACATATGGGTTTCCAACTTTCTATGTGAAGGCGAGGTCCACCCTAACACCCTTTGGTACTTGCAGTACAAAAAGAGATTTATTATTGTATGATTCCACACGTGGGTTTCCAACTATCAATAATGAATAAGCTCTACAAATATTTTTGTGTGCAGGATGGTTGACTTCAGTGCCATATCAACCGACTCGTGCTTACTGCCTGTACTGCAAGAAGAATCTGCACGCCCACCGTTTGTCGCTGCTGAAACATACATGCACAATGAAACATCAGCGCTCGGCTTTGGGGTATGCGCTGGAGGAGAAAAAAGTACAGAAGTCGGAAGCCGATGCACCCGAAGTGGGGCTCATGGAAGAAGTCGAGGTCAACATATATTTCTCGTCAATTTTCTTATATAAGATGTTCTATATATTCGTTAAATTATTTTTCATTCTGGAAATATTTGCTAAGAAAACGTATGTGTTACAACACAGTCAATACAGTTTATTCTTTTGTGGCTTATGGTATAAAAACTGCGTGTCGTTAAAAAGGACGAAATATAGGACATCCTATATATAGAAATACGATAACTTACATAAGATTTCAAAAGAAACAAAAAATACACAACGAGAACTTTATACAGTGAAATAATAGGTTTTTTTATTTTGTTACATTTTAACAGTCTATGATTATTTGAAGTTAATCACATAATTAATTAAAATTGTTGAGGGTAAATGAGAGTTCTATGATTACTGAGTATTTCTTAATCAACCAAACGATGTTATTTAGGAAAGTAATTTTAAATGTACACAAATTAAATTAAATTAAATGTACATTACATTTATTGATATATGTATGTAGGGGTATGTGCCTGTGTATATATATGTAATATTTTTCTTTAGACTTTGGATGATTCTTCTCAAACGGAGTTAGGCGAAGACAATGAAGACGATATCGAATATGTTGTTGAAAGACTGGAATCAGATGAGGAAGAACCAATGGAGTTCGAAGATGTAAAGGACATCAGCCTAGGACAGGAAGAAGAAAAAGAGATGGATAATAGTCAATCCAATGAGGATTCTACGTCTGTAATAAAGAAGCTCAAATTATCGTCCGAGGTAATTCATTCCACAAATTATGCACGTGCAATAGAAAGTAATAATCTTGTTCAGCAGAGATTTCTGTCAATTTTTCGAATTTTATATAATTTTTCATCATGTAGTCACAGTCAAAATGCCGAGATCCTTTGGCAGAGGCGATGGCTCACGTTCACAACGAATATCTTGAGGAGGACAGTGAAGATCAGGAGCATGTACAGATGGAGATGGTGGCAGAATCAACTAACGATGATATATCTGGTCTATCTGAGGCGGTGGACGACGATGACGTGAAGACATCGAAATTAGACGAAGATGAGAAAACGGTAATCAAAGCCACACAGAATGGAAAAATCCTTGTAAGTGGCAATTTCTGAACAATAGACGAATATGAGCATCTTAAAACTGACACTAAAAATCAATCTTAAGTTTAGTTAAATCGTTCAGTTAAATCTCATGCTGAAAATTATTAGCTTTTGTATATAAAATCGTATATTGTTAGCTAAATTTAGAAAAAATATTGTTTAACAGCAGGACAAAAATTTGGTTGTGACTTCATCGATACCGGTACTGAATACTTTTCAGACAAACACCTCGACAAGCACAGCGCCGACTCAGAATACGATTAACTTTGTGCCGATTGCGCCGGCGAATTTGAAGACTCAAAAGATCACTCTAATGTGTGGTAACAAAACATTTACATTAACTGGCGGTGCCACTTTTCAACCGGGCGCGCAGTACGTACTGACCAAGCTTAAGGGTAACCCAGCGACATTGACGCTGTCCGATCAAAAAAAGGTCGTTGCGGTGAACGAACCAGACAAAGTCAAAGTGGATACAACTGTATCTGGCAATCAATCACCGATTGTTCCTAGCACCAGTAAGCAACCGACTGCCAATCAGCAATCGCCTACCCCCAAATCAACATCTAAGAAGGTAAGAAAAAATTACGTAATTTTTTATCCATTCTCCGTTTTCTAAATGGTTAAAAGTATAATAAGACTACTCATTGATGTCTTTATTTATTCTAGGCTATTGTTTCGGGAAAGCAGTCAGCTTTAAAACATGCATCGAAAAAATTGCGCATTTCCACATATGTTGTGGATACTATCAAGGGAATTCCAATTGGTGGGTTGCAAGTTAGCTTGTATAAACTGTTGGACGGCAAATGGACCTTCTTGAATGAGAGGTATGTGATTTTTCAACTAGTTATTATTATTACTCTTTATTTCCTTTAATATAGTCTTTATAGCTTGATTCGACAGACTTATTAATTTTCTACACTACTATTTTAAACCTTATATAAGTTTTGTTTTCAACAAATACGGCAAATCTTTTTTTACTATAAAAATATCAATTTGATACAATTATATTCTTTGATATATTTCTAAGTATGCTGTTACTGTAATCCTTCCTAAAAAATATTAAAATAAGTATAGATTATCACAGAAATAAAAGTGTGGTAAACAAAATTTTCTTTTCAGCAATACAAATTCGGAGGGTCATTGTAGCGATTTGGTGGAAAAGCTGAACGGTACAATCGGACGTTATAAGATTCATTTCGACGTCGACAAATATTTCACGCTGAAAAGGATAGACACCATGTTTCCGTTCGTTGAGATCGTATTTGACGTAAAGAACCCGAACAGTCACTATCATATACCTCTTTTATTGAGCCCATTTGGTTATACAACCTATCGTGGCACATAAATAGAATGTGCTATTGAATAAATTCCTTCGTGACAGAGATAGTTGCGAGGAAATACTTACGATTTTCATGAACATTACATTGCTAAAAACAGCTATTTTTATATTGTAAAGTCAAGTATAAGAATGTATATGTATAGATACATAATGTACATACGTAACATATATAATTATATTAATATTGTATATTAGATATTATATTTTTATAATTATATATATTATATAATTACGTTTTAGATTATATTATAAATAGTAATTCTCGTCATTACGGTCATAATATAAATGACATGAAAATAAGAATATTTTTAATGCTTTTGCAGAGGCGGTAAAATGTGTTTATATTAATGAGTTAGCTGTTAAAATGATTACGTGATATAATAAAAGATTCAGAATTATTTTTATCACAAGCTAAATCTGATGTCGCGCTTTACTGATAATGAAGCTAAATGATGATAATGATTTATATAATGAAATAAATTTTTAAAAGAACTATGATTCGATAGTTGTAAACAAATATGTTAGTTTAGTAGGTTATAAGTATATGTAAGTATATTATTTTGCTTTTTCTTGTATCACATTAAGAATTATTTTTCTTTAACATTGCGTTGGTATGCATTATGTGTATGTGTATATATGTGTGTGTGTGTCTGTGCGTGTTCGCTTGTGCATGTTGATTTACATGTAAAACCATGTATGTACATTTTTTAAAGAGACGATTTTATTAAATTCTAATGAATGTGTGAACTATAGAGATAAATACCAATCTTTAAGTCATTGCCTGCATTCCTTGACCTTTAATCCGTTCTATCTATATCCAGACTAATCTCTTGGAAACTGCACCTATTCGAACGCAGTTGGTATGTCAGTTACGTTCGCGACGCGAATACTGGGCGTGGTGACAGTGAAGTAAATCAGATTGTTTCGTCAAGTTATTAAAATGTAATATATAATACGAAAAATATATATGAATGTACATATGATACAGAATGAATAGTTTTTAAAGAAACTTAACTAAAACATGCAGAATCTAGAAGTGTTTAACAAAAAAACTGTATTTATCTAAATATGTTAATATTATCTAAGTATTTATCTAAATTTTAGCTTCTTTTAAATAGACTACACAAGTTATTATTTAAGCAAACTAATATTATCAGCCCGTAATGTAATAGAAATCCACTGTTAAAAGCGAAGATTGGATTTATTCATACTTGAATTATAAATTTCTATTATAGTTTATGCAATACATTTATGTTTCTCGTGTCTTTTTGTATGACAGATGAGTGCCTCTGTAAATCTAAACGATGAAAAATTAAGCATCACTACGCATGTTTTGGATACCAGCAGAGGTCGGCCTGCTGATGGCTTGCCCGTGTGTCTGTACAAGTTTGAAAATGACAAGTGGACTCTTCTCAAAGAAAGGTGCATTTTGTATTATCTCACATACTTTTCCTATATATACATGTTTTATATTTTTTCGTCATCTTTCATAGCTCCCAAGAATTCTTAGAGAAAGAAAGAGGCGTACATGCATGCTTCTGCATGCCAATACATACTTTTATTATAAATATCATGTGTTCTTTTATTTTTATACATTGGTACTGACAATATCATTCGCACACACATTTTGATTCGCTTGAATAAGCGGGAAAGTTGATTATATTTTTTTATTCATCATTAATCTTTAATTTTTTTTCACAGCACGACAGACTCAAACGGACGTTGCGGGGATCTGTTGGAGGACGAGCGAAGGAATTGCGGCAGATTCAAGATCGAGTTTCGGGTGAACGACTATTTCAGGCGAATCGCGACCGCTTCCATGTACCCGATGATCGACGTGATGTTCGATGTGCAAAATCCCGGCGAGCACTATCACATTCCTCTGCTGCTGAATCCTTTCGGATTTACCACGTATCGCGGCTCATAATCGCCGTTAAGACGATTTCGCCACGTTTGCGCGGCGACGGACGTTACAAAACGGCCCGAGGGATTTGCTAGAAAAAAATGCACTTTATTCGTGGCCTACGCGTGTCTACATGTCAATCGAATTGCGGGAGAGGACAGAGGAGAATAAGTTGAGGTGACTGATGACGCCAAATTTACGAAGCCTCGTTGCGCAAACGTTGCAAAAAATAAGAGACAAGCACAGTCGTCAGGAATCTACCTTGTTAAATCGAACACTTGATATCAGAGAGGATAATATTGACGAATATATCTTGTAACTTGACCTTTTCATCATGAAAAAATTTGCGAACCGTAAAGTTTCTTAATCCTCGAAATTTCGAAGTTTACGTTCGCGGGTGAATCGCAAACTTTCTTTCGATTGTCGCGAATTTGCATCGAAGATCTAATGAGAAGGTCGTCTTAATAATTTCAAAAATTCCAGTTTTGACTAAATTTTTTTAACTGGCCATAAATATCTTCAATTTGCAAAGAAAGAGTTAATTACGTACCTACTTTGCGTTAAAGATTGCTTACACTAACAAATCTAATCTAATAATTATAAAATATAAAAAGAAAACAGTCGCTAATTAAAAAATTAAAAATATAATTAAAATATGAAAATTTAATTTTATATGATGTTATTTTGTCGTTGTTATTTGCCGCTGAATGTGCTCGTTTAATATATATTTACAACGAATTTATTATACATTAAGTATGTAAGAAATCTCATATAGATGATAGAAGTTCTATTTTCGCTAAATGACGGATCATGCGTCATACATTATTATTGTAGATTCAAGTATCGCGGTATAAATCAATGACATTGAAAAAGTCGACACGAATGAGGCTGAGGACATAATTACGCGACATAAAATTTCCATTCTACATATATATCGTGCAAATGTGAGCGGGGAACGAAGGGAAAATTAAGAATAGAGAATTCAATCGATGCCGACGATTCGAGGAACTCGACTGTAGAAACTCGCACGAGAAAGATCATATTTTAAAAATGTATGTCTATTGTATCGACAGCTTACTTTACCAAGTTATTTTATCTCGGGAAATATGTTCTTTTGGTATCCGTACTTTGTGTAATGTTACTCTCGGAAAAACGAAATATGTATATAACGAATACTTTGAAGTTTACGTTTTCTCTCATTTAATTTAACAGACTGTTAAATTAAATATCTCGATAACTATACACAAGCGTCAAGACTCAAGACTCAAATAGCGGAAGTTAGCCAAAATATGAGGTTCTACTGTACACTTTTTTGTAAATCCCGTTTTCTTTAATTAAGTCAGCTTGAATTAATTTTTTTTCTTTAATTAATTCAAGCTACTTGTGCCTCGACATTTCTATACAGAGAAAATCGTTAGCCTCTCTTGATCCACCGATCACAGTGCTGACAAAACGGAAAGCGTGTTCACTGTTCACGCCAGCCTTCGAGATCATTGAGGCGGCAGATAACTCCGATCGACGTCCGGCTTCGATGGCAGATATGTACTTCCTGGTCCCGGGGGTCCGACGTGGGATTCGATTTGGCGTCCCGAGGGGCCGATGGAGGGTCCTGAGGGTCTAATGAGAGACCCCTTCGTCTCGCCGGTCGCGGCAGCTCCTATTCTGAATCCAGCCCGATACCCGTTCTCGTCCGCGACGTAGCTTGCGAATGCAAAGATTGCGTTTTATATTCTCTTTGTCTCCTTCCTCGTCAGGAAAAAAGGACCGCGCTTGTAACTAAGGCATTATTGAAACCGCGTGAGAGCTGTACCGTTTTTTATTGAATCCAGATCTGAGATCAAGCAATTACAATATCTATCTCTTCGAGTTAAAAATCACAGATCACACTTTACACGACCGAAAGGGATTAATCGATTTACTCGAAAATTACTCTAATAGAATTTGTGACCCGTTCTGCAGTCCGCTAGAAATGCTTAGTGCTAGAAATGCTTCGAAGCGTAGATCTCTTTGTCCTGACTGTTCAATCTAATGCTTCGAAGCATTCCAAGTGCTAAGTGGATTGCAGCCTTGTTTCCGAAGTCGTATCCAAGCTTGAACTTTTTAAGCGAATAATGGAAATTCGAAAGACTCCGATTTCAAATTTAGATTCAGCAAAACTAGAAAACAATCTCAATCTTGATGGAAATTGTGAAACGATAAAGCGCAAAATTGACTTTCTCGAGGACGCGATTAAACATATGTCAATAACACTCGAACGATTAGAAATAAAATTGCAGAAAACATGGCAAACTACAGTTGTTGAAAGAAACATAGAGAATAAGATTGTGTCCTCACTGAACGGAAACGGGGATTCCTTCGGGACTCTTGTAAGAATAGGATCCCTCTACCACTCGGACCAGCTCGCCGTCCACGAGCTTCAGGGTGGCGATCTCCTCCCTCTGGACGCCGTCTTCGCTGACGACATTCGCGGAGGTCGGCGGACCCGCGGCCGCCCTCTGCTCGCCCTCGAAGGGCGGCTTCAGGATCAGGCCGCCGGAGCCGCGCGCGAACAGCGGTGCCTTCTGATCTGGGGACAGCCTCTCGGCGAAGGACGCCGGGAACGACAGCAAACACCAAATCTGCGGGAGTTGTTCTTTACACAGGTGACTCTTAAATGAGAGAGTGCACTTGAAAATGACCAAACTTAAATTTTAAAAAATCAGTTTTTTAAGTAAAAAAAAAGTACATTGTTTCCTGCAACGTTTTGAGCTGTATAAAATGATTATTGGATATGCCTAAATGTCCGCAAAAAGAGATTGATCATACAGTTTTCTCGCTTCGAATGATTAGAAGAAGATAAATAAGCAAAACAATTTTGTTTTAAATTTTTAGTTGATTTGTCATCTGGTAGCACCCTTTGTATTCTTAATTTGAAGTAGACAAAGAAGAAGAGAATAAATTATTGCAAGAGTTTTGAACTGCTCTTGTGTAAAAACATTCTTTTTGTACCTTTATTATACATTTTTCTTAGGAAATATTAAACAGACTTTCAAATTGTTTCAATCTCTTCAGTAATGAATCGACTACGATCGCACGAAGTGCTCGGTTAAAGAAATACTAATTTAACGAGCAATTAGCGCTGCAAAAAGTATTGACTTTTTTCAAGCTGTAATTAAAGTTCGAAAAGAGCTTAATATAAAAAAAAAAAATGACTAAGATATAGCCAATTATTCGAGAAAAATGCTAAAAAAGAAAAATGATAAATACGTTGACTCAGCGAGGAGAAAAATAGATAGCTTTGCCTTATGATTTCACAATTATTACCTTTCCTCTTAATTGTTTTGTAATAAATCTCGTGTAATAAATCGGAAGAGTTATACGATTCCACGTGAAAAAAAGCTTCACGTCGAAACTGTAAAATCCTTTCCGAGATTTACCGAGATTTCTGCCTTAAAAAATCGATTTTGATAAATTGGAAAATTAATAACACCTTCTCTTGTCTCTTTAAATTGCCCGGGAGGATTAATGAATCTATCTAGGAATAACCGGAGAATATTGCCGAGGATGACCCCGCGACCGCATCGCGCGTCGCGTTGGATAATCAGCTGGAGGATCGCCGCGCGTCGTGCACATATAAGTACGTACGCGACGTGTTGGAGGTGGATCCCCTCGGAAAAGGACACTTTCTACTTAATGGATGGACCGGCCGGCCGGGCCCGCGTTTTGAACGCTTCGGGGCCCGATAACCGGCCCCCGCGAGTTTACGAAGACGCAATATCGCGCTTAGACCCCGTCATCTGCGAAGGCGCGACGGGAATCTCGCGAATCGCGCGCCGCGAGGATGAACTTTCAACCCCTGATACCGCGAAGGTATATTGCGCCGGAGACAGAGACGATACTTTCCCAGCGGCGGTATCTTTCATCTGCGAGAGAAACAGAGCTGGTACCTCAAAGTATCCAAGGCGAGTCGTTAATCTGGCGTTAATCGGCTCCGAGATGCACGAGAGAAATGTAGACGCGAAAGGGAAATGTAATGGAAAGGTTGTAGCGAAAAGAATCCGTTTGTTTGCGCAATCAAAGATTTAATACAAATTATTTAACGTACGTTAGGAATATCGAGCTGGATTGACTAATAATTGGCACGATATTAGCACACTTATTAAACTGACGTATTTAATAATTTATCTACGGTTTAAACTATTACATGCATAGACTAGTAATTGGCGCGATAATTAGCGTATAAATTATTAACTTATTAAAATGACATATTTAATAATTTATGTAGAGATTAAACTGATTACATGATGCGTTAATTTATATTAAAAAAGGATTGATAAAGCTGTTACTGACGTTAACACGATATGCTTTGACGGCTAAAATGAACCTGCAGGCGTAAACCGCGCGTCGCACGTGCGACTTTAGAAATATCGATAAGATTTTTATTTTATTTCGTATTTATTGGAACATGTCGCGAGTGCAAACAATTCAGACAGTGAGGCTGCATACCTTTCCACAAAAATGTTGCTTCGCAACGTGAGTTGCGACGTGTGTACACACATGAAATTTATGATTCGCGTTGTTCGCGTTAGCCGCGAAAGGCACGCAGCATCTGCGTAAGGGAAGGAGAGAAAGGATTGTCGGTAGCACGCCTCCCGCGTTTTTCATGGAGAACTTCGCCGAAGAGTAATTTACGACGACGCGTTTCCCTATTTTTTCGCCGGACGGACTTTTAATTCAAACCTGTGAGTTTGGCGCACGAATAAAGCTTCTTTCACGTACAAAATAATAAATTTAAAAAAAATTGAAAAATATAAACTTTGAAAAATTATTCACATCTGAAGCGATCGATTGGAAATTAACAATAATAGTCGAAACCATCGAAAGTTATCATAATTGAAATAATTTAATAATTACAAAATTAATATCGCTTTCATGACTGGTATAACTCCGTTAGAAAGATAATAATATGTTGAATGATGACGTTTGACAAGTGACATCTCTAAATTTGTCTGGCTTATATGTCAAATGTAAGCTAATTGATATGAATTTATGAATCACGAATTTATGTTAATTAATGTAAATTCGGCCCTGAGTAAATTCGATTTTCTTCACACTGTTAAATTCGTAGTGTCAAATTATACTCAGTTTGAGTCAGTTTTAATTATTCTTATAGATCGCTACTACTCCTACTCAACATATCGTTAATTTAACTAAAACAATGTTAATTTAGCTAAACCAATGGAGTTAAAATATCGACACACATGGTAGTTAAAAATAACAAAATGTTATTTAACCCTAGCTCACCACACTCCGGTCCAGTGGACCGCTGAACGTTTTTCGGTTTTCTACTTTTTACATAATAACAATTTTTTAGTTTCCTTGTAATAATTGTTCAGTTTAAACGCAAATTATTTACTTGATATAAACATCTTCATAAACATCTTATTCAGAGTCTGTATTTCCAATTTCTACATTACAAGCTTAAAAATATTAAGTTAGAATGAAAATGACAATGTGACAAAGTCGAACGGTCTCACGGATTGGAGTGTGGCGAATTAAGGACTTGAAAATAAGTGTGGCTAGCTATAGGATTAATTTAAGGTATTGATATTGGTTTAAATAATTTTTTCCTATCGCGTCGCGAGAGAATTTCTTCCTGCGGGACGTACCAGCGAGTGTATAATCCCACGATGACCCATCGTGGCTGTCATTTTATGACGACGATAACGAGGATGTACACGACGAGCGAGGACACTTCGCACTGCGTCACCCGGCGCGCGGCTCGGGAGCGCCTAGCTCGGTATCGCGGGCACCCCTGTGTCACACCGGGACTGGTATCGGGTCCTGTCGGCGGGTCCGTGGTCCTGCGAGCCCCCGTTCTTATATATACCCCCGTGAACGACGACGGATCAGGCGCTCTTCCCCCTCTGATCATCGCCTAGAGGAGACGATCCGCGCGAGCGGCTACCGTTTGCTCGCGACTCGCGACGCGGCCCATCGTATATTTCGCGTGTATGTGAATGTATAAGGAGTTCGGGAACGTTGTTCTGGAAACCGTGGATGGTATGCTGACCACAAACCGAACGTGAACCATACGTGAACAATAAGTGATGTTTCAGGCAGATTCCTTTTTTTACATCAGGGAGACAGAGATTAGCTGCAGGATTAAGGACCGGTTGTTTCAATCTGTTGGTAAACTAACTGATAGTTAAATCATATGTCTATCTTTGTCTAATTTGAAGGAAAAAGAAAGACATATAACCAACAGGTTGGAACAACTGGTCTAAGTCTTTCGTATATGTGATTCTTAACGCTTCTTTATTCGCACTAATATGTTTACAGGCACCGTTTATACGTGGCACACTGTACAATCACGAGGACCAAGAGCGTTGGTAATTTGAAATCCGCAGCGAGTTTTCGTTAAAGAGAAATTGACCTTACTTAAAGTAAAAACGGGGAGAATTTACGGGAATGAATATATAGGAATAACTCACAGGATGTCGTAACAGAGACGAGAGGCAGCTGAAGGGTAGAAAATTAAATTTTTCAAATTGAATTATAAAATGGGCAAAGAGGTCTAATACACTAATTTAAATCTTTACTCTAATCTTTACCAACAGTTTAAATTTATAATATAAATTATCTTATCGGTAAAACATACAAACAATATTAATTATGATAAAATAATCGATGAACCAGCCATATTTAAAGAGAAAGAAAGGATTTAAGAGCTCAAATTATCAGCATCAGCTAACAGCAGTCTAATTGAAAATAATTTTATTAATTTAACAACAATATTAATAAAACAAATAACATTTTATTAAAACAAGAACATATGACATATTACTTCATTAATACTGTTATTGAATTAACAGAATTATTTTCAATTAGACTGTTGTCAGGTAATTAAACACAGCATCATTTCTTCTTCTGTGTATTGACGTCTTCGATGGAGTTGCCATTTTATTAAGAAAATTCCTTTTTGTGGATTGAATTACTCGTGAAGATTAGTTCAAACGACTTCGCTGTTTATCGACGCGACTCAGGTTTCCGAGATTTTATGCTCGTCGTGGAGTTAAGTGACGTTACGAGGACGGATGCGTGAAGCGAGACCGGTGCAAATATAGGGGCACACACGGGCACGCGAGGAACGAGGGACACGTGGATTTATTGTCGCCGATTTAAAGGCCACCGTTGTCACGACGACCCCGCGATCTGGCTCGTTTAAGGGCACGCGAACGAACAATGCGATCTCTTGAACCTTTAATAGGATGCGTTCGAGCTCCTAATGGGACGCTTCTCCGTTGACATTTTATTTCTGTCGCGATGCCACCGCGGTTGCCGAACCCACATTCCGCGATCTAGTAACGGTAGCGATCGCCTCGATCGACGTTGATCCCGTAGATTGTATTCCATACACCGGAGAAGAAAGCTGCTCGAGATCGCACGAATATAAGAATAAAACCGAGCGCTTTTAAGAAAAATTGTTATTCAAATGTTATTTTTTTTCGATATGGCGGAAGAATTCTGAGGAAGCTTTTGGTTTTAATATCGCACTATAAATTTATGTAATTAATTTATAATTATATTAATTTATAGTGACTCAAGTAAAATTAATATAAAATTAATATAATTATAAGTTAATTACATTAATTTATACAGTGCGATAAAAAATAACATTCGAATAATAATTTTTCTTAAAAACGTTTGGTTTATTAACATAATTAATTTATTATAGTGACTCGAGGTCCTCTTTAACAAATCGATCGAGTCACCCATTGAGTCATTATTATAGAGATATAGAGGATTATGCCCGGAGGGAGAAATGCGTGAATAGAGAAGTTAAACGTCAAGAGTGCATGGCAAATACGTGATGAAACCTTGTCCCTCGGCCCGGCTTAATTGACGAACGCGAATTTTCGACTGGAAATGTTGCAACCAGGAAGATCGTCATTTTAGATCGTTCAATGTAATATAACGTAACGCTAAACGCCGTCACTCTCGATGTTGCGTAACTTTGGCAAAAGGTTCGATACACCTCCTCTCTCGTGGAGACGTACAAAAATATTCTTACGCAACGCGAGCACGACGTACGCGCAAAATTATAGTCCGGCGCACGCAATCGCGGCGAGATAAATAAAGTAACATTTAATTTGCCTCGAGTTACGGTGTGTATCGCGATTATTGCATTATGCCGATTTACCCCTTGACCTTTGGTAAAATCTAAAATATTTCCAATGAAAAAATTCGCGATATAGAAAGAAGCGAAAATCGGTCCACGGGATAAATCATAAATGTTAATTTGCATTCATCTGTGTGTGGTCTTTTATTATTGACGCGTCGTCAGAAGTTGACGGACGAAAGGCTCTTTAAACGACAACGCTCTCGGGATGAATTATAATTCATCTTATATTACTTCTTTCGTAAAATATGTACACAGTGTAAATAATTCGTAATAAATCGCGAATCGCAAGAAAATTCTAATTTGCATCTCATATCCCAATTCGTTTCTTATTTTTCATTCATAAAAATCAACGTTTAAAGGTTTGTCTAAGCGTCAATCCTCCCGGAGCGAGTTGATTTATTAACTCCCCTTATCTTTATCGTAGGCCGTAATGTGCGAAAAATTGCCCGAAGCCGATTCCATCCGCCGGCTTATGTTTGTGCAAGAGCTCGAAAGCACCTTCGACACTGACCGTTTCGTACTCAATCATCGATTTATTATGATTTCATAACTCCGTCTCTTTCTTCCCACGTCGTGTGTTCAAATGCCAGTGTTCCGAACATGCCTGGATGCGAGGATTAGAACCAGAATGTCTGTGTCCAGCGCAATTTCTAAATGTATCATAATAACAAAAAGCAAGTGACATTAATCATTATTGATTAATTCAATAAATTTATATATACTATATATCTAATAGAAGAATTGTAGAACAGAGAAACCTATCGAAATCTGTGATATATCGTTATAATATTCTCTTTTCATCTTTTTTTTGAGAAATTAGAACGTGTCGTGTTCGTTGTTCGGAAAACTACAACACCTGCCAAATTTTATTATCTGGTCTCACGCGAATGATAACTCGAGGGGGGAGGGGGAGGGCGAATAAATAAAATAACTTCTTTATTTAGAAATTGTGGGTCAGCTAGGCTACTCTGGCTGCGAGCCCTTCGCGTGATCTGATAATAATTGCCGCGTTCGCTCGTCGTTATTTTTAACTGTCGTTACGGTGCCTCGAGGCCTCGAGTGCGTCGTTGAGGATGATCGAGGGGAACGTGAATGAAACGAGCAACGGCGTGCACTGGGGGGGCACGCGCGACGACGTGAGTATCGCGAGACCGCGATTATAGTTGACATACTTTCGTGTATCGATCCTAAATAGGCAGCCAACTCCCTGCGAACCGATAATGGCAACCGATAAACCGCGGCGGCAGTTTGTTTTACGGTAATTAATGGGTACGACAAAATCACGGTTTTCACGGTTGTCATCCCACGAGAAAGATGACTAAACATTCTAAATTAAAAAAAAGGATATGGCGTATTACTTCATCTCCCTATAATTATACGTAACTTTAGTTGCCTAAGTACGACGATATTACAGTGGTAATTTAATTAATTAACACTTTGACTGTCAAGCTAATTATGAGCGTGCAGAGAAGTGCGTGATCGTACGTAAAGTATGCAGAGCCAATCATATTGTCGATCGCTAAAATAGATAATAGATTTATTTCTTTTGCTGTAATAAACGCATTATATTATACAAATAATTTTTTTACTTTTTTTTACTTTTGATCAATATCCTTATATATCACTTTTGACTGATTGTGAGTAAATAAAACTGTTTGTGGGTGGCGAGGTCCTTGCGAACTCATCTATCACCCAAAAATGGATGGCGCGACAATGTTGAAGGGCATAAAATTAATATTTGCCCGGTAATGATAACAATAAAGAATCAATTTAAAATTTAGAGTACAAATAACGAGGAAAAAGTCCAACAGTCGTTTTTCCTAGATTGCATCGCGAGGAAACTGCATGGCGATGGAAAATCTGAGGCCGTTGCACTCTGGCAAATCAATCATTGGCGAGGCGCCAAGTATCGAGCCGGTTAATGTCCGCGGTGAGAAGCGCATCCCCGCTGCAAATCTGGGACGAACCTGGATCACGTAAGGACGCTACCCTGTGTTTGCAATATCAATTAACATAATCCCGTCGGGTGACTTAACGATTTCATCACTTGATTATCGCCTGCTCGGATCGCCTCGGCGAAAGGATCACGAGCCGCGAGTGGATATATACGCGATAATAAATGCGTCGGCTACGTCGACGCGAGAAAAGCGGCGGAAAATGATAAATCTGCACCATTTAGTTTCTTAATCGGTAATTTTTCACGTCACGCTATTCGACTCGCAGTTATACGTTTCATTAATTCAACGCTAATTACTTACGTACGCACGTTAAAAATTTGCGGCGGGAAAACAATCGATTACATAATACGACTAATAATCGCAGCGTGTACTTTTCACCGATGTTCCACAAAGTTCGTATTTAAATGTGTAAAATTCGTACGCGAAGAGGTCTACTTCACGATTTCTTTCTTAAGCCAAATATGAAACTCCTTGGAATATTAAAAGGATAATCGTCCGTCCGGTAGAAAGCCATTCGCCAGTGCGTGATATTTACAAGCGAGAGTGGCCGTTAATTACCAAGTCGTCGCCACTTTGATAGATAGTGTCGAGAGGTATTTTAAATTGATCGGTTATTTCATATACTCAATAAATAATTTGCCTTATGCAATACAAATATTACAATCAACATAAGTTAGTAATTATTAACGGAGTATAATTTGCTTTTTATGGCTCGTCTTTTGTCGAGTTCACATCTCATCTTGAGTTCGTAATTTATTATTTCGCATTTTCTGGATTCTTGCGGAATACCGAAGGGACAAGATGGGGACGGGCGTTTCATTAGGAGGCCGTTGACCTACGAGAACAGATCCGAAAACGAGCTCATAAATTTCTGCACGCTCTATGGTATGCCTGGAAAGCAAAAAGAATGCTAATTTGTGACTTAATTTCCATTCAAATTGCTCTATAAGCGAAACTCGCGCGGAGTTAGATTCTTTCATTCATAAATTTTGAATTTCAATTCTAATCATCGTGCTTAATGTTTACGGTATTCTGGATCCATCATCGTAGGCCTCGTTGTCACACAGTCAATACATCCTTCACAAGCCAGTTCTTTTTTTTTTTAACAAGACATTTAATATTCGTTTAATATCTTTAAGCTCAGCAGAGTCAACATTTTGCGTGGGAACAGACGTTAAGAGGTTCTCGTGTGTAGGTATGCGCGTTACAGATTCCTCTCGTTTGCACTGCGCTGCGCAAACTGCGCTCGATCGGCTCTTCGCGGCACGCGAAATATTGAATATCTCCGGATCCGTCGAAGCCCTTACGGATCCTCACGAGGATTAACGCAAGTTTTTGCGAAAGGGCACATTGTCAGAGTAGATAAAAGAATAAGAAAAGTAAAGATATACTCCGTTGCATACGTTCGTCGACTATCTTCTAACGAGACTTAAAATCGAATTATCAATACCGTTCGATATAAATTATTGATATCGTTTAGAAAGGGGGCGATATTTTACGATGTAAAATTAAAAGGATTTCGAGCAGATTTAGCTTCGCGCTTTGTGCATGCAACGATGCCCGGTACTCTCCCACTTGCAGTACTCTCTCCCTCTTGTAATGTATCCCTTGTATATATATGTATATATGCAACTAGAAACTTTAAAACAATTATGATACAAAAGACATTTTATGTGATCGCCGCCACGAAGAGTTAACACCTCCCGATACCTTCGACTAGTTCGCACAATAAATTGTTTTCGTCCATTAAAAATCGCCACCGCGCGGAAGCGGGGAGGCGCCGGGATTTCCTCCTCCGAGCGGCTCGTTAATTAGGAAAATAGTATCTTCGACACCGTCCGAATAATCCGGTTCCTCTTCCCCCGGCACCTCGCGTCCTTCCGCTTTCGCTGTCGATTAGAGCAAGCTGAGCTAGTAAAGTGTCTCTGATTAAATTATGCATTTTAACAATTCTGTGACTAATTTGAAAATTGTTCTACCGTGTTTCCAGAATGTAAATTTAAATTATGTAATTTAAGGCTCGTAATCGTGAGTTTTTAATAGTTTGTTTTGTCCCAGCTCGCCCTAATCGAACGCGGAACTCATTAACGCAGGTACATAAAAATCATGAGCGTCGTGAGAAAAGGGCAGGGGGGGCACGCTCATCCGAATTTCCGGAGAAAGGCGAAAAAGAAAGCGAAGAAACGCTTAGTTAAAATTTTTTAATTTAAAATTTCGGACACCATGCCATTAATGTTACAAAACAAGGAAAGAAATTCCTTTCAGTTCAATAATAAAACGCACTGTATATATAAAATGTATATATAATCGTGACGAAAAGATTTTATATTTCAACAATCCTGCATATGCGTGCCCCTATGGGCAATTCTAGCGGCGCTCATGATGATAATTAACGAAATGCACTTAGGTACTCGGTCGAACATGACGAGGCCTCAAGATCGAACCCTCGGCATGTTCAAAAAGGCGCGATTTTATTCACCATGATTAACCGCAAGAATAACTTCTTCTCGCCTTCCCTTTCAATTTTCCTAAAATTGCTAAAAAATCGCAATCAAATCGAATACTTTGCATAATCTGTTACGATAGAAAATCTCACATGTATATCGATCGCTATAAAAAAAGATTCGGGATTAATTTCGCATTTTGTGGCGGACAAAACTGAGGGCGGACTTACCGATTCGAGGGCAATCAACAACTGATCCAACGATGTTCTAAAAGAGACACGCGTGAAGATTCTCAAGACTCGAACTTTGTAAGAGCAATAGCGTTTAACGCATTAAGCGCTATTTATACCCGCGCGAAAATAATCCTTTCTTCTTTGGAGTTCCGCAGGTAAAATTAGGAACAAGCTGCCTTATCATTAGATACTAGTTGTGTGACCAGATCAAAGATTTTGGGAAATAGTAATCGAGAAGAAACGTTCCTCGTTGTGTCATTCCCGATAACACAAACAAAATAAATATAAATGTAGTAAAATTTATAATAATTTATAATCACGACAAGCAACCCTAATGAATAGCATTATTGCATCCATCATAATCATTAGTTTTCGGACATCTTCATTGATTATTACAATCACACGTCAAGACACAATGGTTAATTATCAATTAACGATCTTAAATACTTCTACGTCTACCGATCAAATGCATTTTTAAAAAATTAATCATTTGAACATTATATTTTCGAAACGCAGCCAATGTAGATGGTAACCAGTACCTTCTACTGATCAATATTATTAGCTATATTACTTTTCAGCATTTGAGACCATTTCCTGTTTGGTCATCCACTTACGCCTCGTTACGCCTGTTTTCATGGGAGAGGGATATCCGACCCCTGTTCTATTATTATTATTTACCTTGACGAATACAAAGGTCTCGCTGTATGTCAAAATTTTAAGATATAAATTTTCGGAAGTAAAATAAAAATAAGGGAATAAAATAATAATAATTTTTTAAGACAATAAAATTCTGTCTGGAATAATAAATATAAAAGAGGAAGAAGAGAGAATTTTACCTACGGAACTCTTCGATGCGTTTAATGAAATAAAACGCTTTACCTATCATACAAAGTGTGCCAAAAACCGCGTACTCTTTCTTGATCACAAACGACATATTTTGTTGTTAGTAAAATGATTAAAATCGACCCGAAATTGATCAAGAAATTCGTAGACGCAACGGAGTACGCGGTATATCCTGGTACACTCTTTCCGTATACAGCGCTGTTCGACGCGTCGAATACCCTTCGCAGTGCATTAAAGAAAAGATTGATCAAAGCTGCCGAGTTAGCTTCCTCAGAAACGGCGATGTATCTGCTCGCACCGAGATCTAACGGACGAATGACGTCCCGCGGAACTTTACATGCCTCGTCGCACACACTCTTCCCCTTATAGTCATATCATTCATCGTCATCTCTCCCTTTCTCTCTCTTTCTCTCTCGCACATTCGCGCTTTCTCTCACGCATTCTTTCTTTTTCGTTCTCGCTCTACGCGCACGATGCATTCTTGAAATCACGATAATCCTGACGATAATTAACCACGATAGTAAAAGCATATAAGCTATACAGCTACCATTCTGTATCTACAATATAGTTTTGTATGTATAATATATATATATAGATTTCTTTTTTCTTTCTCTTTCTTCCCCCGTTTCTTTCCTAGCTCTAGTCTCTCGTATCATAAAATGAACATTTTATGAATAACATCATAAAATATCACTGTCTCGAAAAGCGGTTCAATGTTCGCGCACTGACGATTCGTTCCTCGTTCTTGTCTTCCACGTGGACGCCTTCTTTCCTGTGCTCGAAAACCGGAGATAGCTTGGTGAGAGTTGAATCTTTCACGGCAAGAGTTAGCTTCAATCTTCACGTTCCAGAATATCTTAAGAGAGATTTCAATCTCCTCAACAAGAATCGATAATCTCTTACCTCATTTTCTTTGTATTCTGATCAAGCCCTCTTTTCCCATCGGAATTTCTTCGTGATTAAAAGACACGAAGCTTCTTTGACATCTTGTTCGACTTACTCCATTTCATTCTTCAGATTCTCAACAATCTGACAGCGCTCTCTTATTCGCAATCACATTCGCTTCAAATACTTCGCTCCACGTTTCTTCAAAGACGAAACTCTCTTTTCTCTCTCTCTCTCCAAGAAGTCATCTTCTGGACTTGTTCCTCTCAGGCCCCGAGCGTGTTTAGGATGCCGGCGCTCTCCTTGTGTTTCCGGCATCCTCTTCGAGCCGCTTCTTCATCGATGCGCTCTCGATGCTTCGAGCTGCCCAGCCGTGACTTCTTTGGTAGCCCCGAAGCTGAAGTCACGCTCCCGATAATGAAGGAGAGTCCGTCTCACGTGCGCGTCCCCGCCACCTTCGTCGCGCGATCATTACTGCAGCACGCAGCACTTGCACTTAGGCTTCTTCTTCAGGGTGACGTGCTCGACCTGTGATGCGTCGCCCGGGCCCTGCGCCGTCATCCTCGCGACTTCCACCGTTGCGGTCCGGGACGCACCGACCTGAACCAGATACATTTCATCACTACAAACAGTAAAATTATCTCGTTTCTTCTGTGATCCCTCCACCGGTCTACCTTAATAATGTTCAATTTGGTAGACCTTCAAACATTAAATATAGGCACTATCAAACTAGAAGCAAAAAAATGGAGTAAGTTGTTACGTGTCCTTTTCAATTTACCTTTTCATTAACAGGCTGATTGCCGGTCTTGGAAGGAGTGCCACCGTGTGCGCTGCCATTCTCCTGGCCCGGCCTCGGCGACGAATTGGCGTGGCAATTCGCGGATTTGAGAAGTGGACTGGTACTGGAGTCGCCGGATTTGCCATCGCATCCCGGCAACGGCGGCGCGTTTTGACCCGGGGTCGGCGTGATCGGCTTCCCGCCCTTTATCAGCTCGACGATCTCATCGGCTTCCCGAGAGAGATCACCGTCCGGCCTGAACGGGTTGTCCCAGCCGCTGTCCGTACTGAAATCAGAAAAAGCCGCGGTTAGTTTTGCGCGAAAAATTCCTCTCGTTATATTTCGCGAATCTCAAACGAGATTCCTTATTCGGACAACGATTCTTGCCGAGGATTATTGCTTCCATCGCAATCTTGCAGATGCTGATATTAAATATATCGCGGTATCTCTCGAAAATTGAACTTTTCAAATAGGATTTACTTTAAATCAAATGAAAACCAAAGAGATTATTTATTATAATTTCGTTCGTAAATTTAATGCGAAAAGATCTTCATCTTTCTTGATCTGATATAACTAGATGTAAACTTTTGTTACAATAAGATTTACTTCAAATTAAATGAAAAACAAAGAGATGATTTAGTTTGTGAAGTTTACTAGTTTGCGAGAACATCTTCATCTTCATTGAATATTATTGTTATGCATCTTCTTTTTTATCGCTTTATTCTCTATATGTGCTATTTGGATTTTATGTTTTAAATAGTTTACTTCCATGAATACGAGATAAATAAATAAATAAGAATTTTATATAATTTCGTAAAAAATTTCCTTAAATTGAAATAAGAAATCGACTATTAATGTTTCTTATATGTCACTTATGAATCGTCCTATATTTGATAATATCGTGCTATGTGATGATAATAATAACACGTGCTTCTGGATGATATCTTAATGATGGATCTCGCTGCATAAAAATTGCGTTTTATATGGAAAATGCTTTCTAGCACGAGATAATTCTTTCATATAGCGTAAAAGATCGCGCGATCGTTGATATACACGAGGATAAAACTGCCTCGATGCGTAAAACTGACGGCCATTACTTAAAAAAATGTAAAATTGAGTAGATTACATATTAATGCAATAGTAAATTTTGTCGACGCATTAGTAATTAACGTTATTAAGCAAACGATTTAATTATGCAATTTGTACAGTTTCAACTTAATATCTGTTTTATTCATCCAAGCGTCAGTTTTGTGCACTCAAGCATTTTCTTTCTTAATATAGTGCCAGCTTAATGCAAAACTCTTGAAGCAACAGAGCGTAAGACCAAGATTATCGATATTGACCTACTTATATCTTTATAATCAGGAAAATAAGCTACTTGACTTGGCAGAAATACAAATCCAATTAAAATGTCTAAATATAATTATTTAAACACTTACAACGCGCAAGACAAAAAGTTATAATAATTTAATAAATCGAGTTCACATTTATAAAAATAAAATCTATTTTGATAAGCACCACAGATCTGTTATTTCACGTAGAAATTTATTTTGCAACTTTTCTATATCTACGTTATTTATCATGGAGGCACGCAGTTTTTCATCTCGAAAAATCTCCTCTGAAATTTTTGGATCCTTCGACTCTTTAGATCCAAAAATACACTGAAAAAAATTTCTATATTTTAGTAAATATTAGTTTGCATACAACTGCGACTCCATTTATTAAAATGAAGAAAATTTTCCTTTTTATTAGTATATATGTATTCACCGAGAAAAAAATATACTAATAAAAAGGAAAATTTTCTTCATTTCAGTAAATGAAGTCACAGTTGTATGCAAATTAATATTTGTTAAAATGCAGAAAAATTTTTTTCTCAGTGTATTGTACTTTAAGTTAATCGCACGCTATCGGTGACTGCCGAGGTCTCCACGGCGCGGATATAGATACGCGGGAAGAAAGGTCTGGAAGACGCTTCCTTTCCTCGTTTCCTCGACTCTCTAATTAAATTCCGATTCACGGAACGCTAATCGCAGGCACACGCACGCCTCGCGTCGCTCGCAGCGGTTCTCAAGATACGCCCGCGGATAACAAAAGCCGCAGCTAGCGGGGTTTTACGCGAGTTTTACGAAGCCAGGTGGAATAATTTTGCGATCACCTTGAAGAACCGCATACCGCATGCACTCGCGACAGGCGAGTCCGAAAGTTTCGTATCGCGGCGCGCGATAATAAATAGGGACGTCTATCTTGCTGAGCACTAACGCGGCATCGATACCAAACATTTTTTTGTACACAATCGTTTTACGCCGATATCGAAAGTGCCCGGTAAAGCTATCGCTAGTCAAGAAGCGTCTCTGCACGTTCATGACGCATATCGATTATTCGTCGATTGCGACAATAAATCGTCTGTTTATCGTTAAATTCAAAATTGTTAATACCCTGCGCGAAAAATTGTTGAGATCCTAAATGTTAAGCCCCTTGCACAATGCCAGGCAACAGGCAATAAGAACAGGGAATAGAAATCAGAAATCACATGTATAAATGCAGAATAAACAGTGACACAGGCAATAGACACAGAGTTTCCGTCACGTTGGAAATTCTATGCGTTCCAATCATAGCATTCGAATTTTTTAGGTTGTAATTAACGATTTTTTGGTTATTTCCTGTTCCTATTGCCCGTTGCCTGGCATTGTGCAAGAAGCTTTAAATTTAAACGCGTCCCTATATATATAGTAACGTTCGATCGGTTGCAGGCGCGCCGAGCAAATTACGCTCAATTGCGATCCGCTCCGCGATGACCGTGACATTAACTTCACCGCTGCGCTTAATTGCGCCGTGGTGCACTGTTACCCGTCCGCGCTTAGCGCACGTGCTTGTTATACGTGTGCACGGACTTCCGGTCGATCTGCACGCTGCTTCCCGGTCGCGCCAGCTAGAATCTGCGTGTCGGAATTGTAGAATTTTCTCTTCTTTTTTTATGAGTATTTCCCTTCGAGTATTTTTTTTCTCTCTACTCGTCTCTTCTCGACATTTCATTTGCTTTGAAGGATACATTAAATTGAGATTTGGATATTAATTATATATAAAATATATTAATTTGATCTCTCTAATCGCCAATGCGAAAATTTGCACGTGCGAAACTAAGTCATTAGATACCGTTGAGAAATTGGACGGCTTATTTCCTGGATTACCAATTTAATATATACGTTTGACGCAGATGACTGTGTGGTGCAATCGGCCGTTTAGAAATAACGTCTAGACGGATAGGAAATGAGGGCCGGTTCCGATTTCCGACGGTACGATCGATCGGAATCGACCTCCGTTTTTCTTTCACTAGTTCTTGTGATATTATTCGATCAATTCAAGGTAACTTCGCTAAAGGCGAAGATTCCAGACGCAATTGGGTTTCTTTCATCTTTCTCGTTCTTTCCCATAACAATCTTCGTCCATTTTTAACTGACATTTTTCTGTTTGGCTCGACAATTTCCTAAATAGCATAACGAATAACTGTAATGCTGTGAACAATTATACTTGTTTGGATATTTCCTGATTATGAAATCAATTATGATTTAATGTCCATATAAAAATATGGAAATAAGTCTTTAATAAAGTAAATCAAATCAATTGGTATTTAATTAATCATTTAAAATATTTTATACAGTAACCACAAACTTTTCAATATTTATTATTCAAACAAATTCAAAGCTAATATCGATAATCAACTCTCGAAAGGCGAAAAATTTATATTTAATCTAAATATTATTGTCTATAACTCCGCCTTTATTAATCTCGAATTTCTTCGAGCCTTATATAACTAATATAACGAATTATTAACATAAACATTATTATAACATTTATCTCTTAATTTACGATTAATTCTCGAATAATACTCGTATTTGTCACAAATATATCAAAAATAACTCCGTACTTTTGATAATTATTCGAAATGAAACATATATATATATATATATATATATATATAACCGTCATGATCCGTCGGCGGATCTTGCGGTTAATGTGTAACCCTTGTCTAGGTTTATACAATCGGTCAGGGGTTGAAGACCTCCGAGAGAGACGTCGCTCTTTGCTCTTTGAGGCCGACGCGGTTCATAGCTCGAGCACGGTTGCGCAACGATCGAATCTAGCCAACTATTCTCGCGATGAAAAGAAACCAGCATGTGAAAAGAAGACAGGAAGGAGACGGGAAAAACGAGGAGAAGGAAAGCATGAAAGGGAATGAGGAAGAAAACGCGAGAGGCAATGAACTAGAAGAGATGAAAAATATCGAGCTGTCATATACAAAATGTCAGGTTTAGATCAACAATCTTTGAGTAACTTCCAGTAAAAAAATGAGATATATATGTATAAGATTTAAAAAAATTTAGTCGCTTAATTACTTCCATGTGGTCCGAGTTTTTTACTGTAGGAAACTCGCAAACGTCTCGCAAGAATTAAAATATATTTTCGTAGAAAAATCATTTCGTTTTAATGCAATATTTTCGATTATCGCAAGACGTTGTTCATAAGTCTGTCAGCTGAAGCTTTCGAGATGCGATATCTCATATATGCGGCGAACCGAAGATGACGCGAACGGGACGCAAACGATGAAGAAACCGCGGGTGAAGAGAATAGGTGCAGAAGGAGGGCATTATCGAGGGTGTTGGGGGGTGCTTATGTAAAGGAGCTGTCGAGTGCGATTACCTCTCGTTGCCGTCGGTGTCCTTGGGCACCTTAATCACATAGTACATGTGGCCGCCGTGGGTGGTCGTCATTTTTCGATCGCGCCCAGCAACATTTGACAGCACGGCAATCTCTGAGAGAAGATCTCTCTTCCCTTCTCCCCTTCACGCTCTCACGCTCCACCGAGCGCGAAGTCGACTCTCGTACACTCCATCCTGTGCTCTCACTCTTATAAAAACTCGACGGGCTAACCCAGAAGACTGACCGGAACGTCCGCGTCCCTCGTCTCGTCGTGGAAGAACTTGGCCGATTTCTTCCCGCGCGGGCGAACTTGAAGAGCAACGTAAGACTTTATTTTTAAGCGCGCTCATAGCGGGAGATCTGTTCTTCCTCTAACTCTTTCTAATTCCCCCCCCCTCTCTCTCTCTCTCTCTCTCTCTCTCTTTCTCTCTCTTTGAGATTTGTTAGTTTCCTTTCTCGTGCGAAGAGAGAGAGAAAGAGCTGCGCGTTATTTCGGGGCTGGTCGCGGCTTGCCAAGAGGAAAGTCTTCCGTCGAGTGTTTTCTGTTTTGACCGATACGAAATAGCCTATCGAGTATTTATCCGGCTGTCCTCTCTGGCGTACGTAACCAGAAGATTGATGGGACGAACGAACACTATCCAGGACATCGAAATTGGCACACATCGAATATGAAGCACGGCGTGCTGGTTTTCATCACAATGAAGCGCGAAATTAAACTTATTTCTTGTTCGGCTTTTTAAAAAGAATTATCCTTTCGCCAATTGTACTACAATTTATTAAATATCTTGTATGTGCATTTTATTCCCTAAACATTGATTTGATTTATTATATATATGTATATATGTGATGTTTTTATTTCTACGTAGCTAATTACGTTATTTCTCCTATTTGTGATATTCCCGAGGTTTTCAATTTCGTATGACAGAAGCTCGATCGTCAAACGGACTTTGCAAGCTCGTAACGCGGACAAGCCGGGATTTCGCTTCCGTCATGTGAAAGCTCCGGCCGCCTTGTATCGAGGAACGACCTATTTCGGGAAAGTCCGTGACCTATTTTCTCCTCTCTCTCTCCGGCATGGCCGGAGTCGCGCCGAGTCATCGGTCAATCGTCAGAGATATCGCGGTACCGTAAATGCACCCGTTAGCAGAAATCGTGCTTCGGGGATCGTGCTTGGCGTTTTGTTCACTCGTGACGGTATTTTCGAGGATGCGCGCAGAGGCAGCTCAAAAATAGCCCGGAAATTTACACGTTGAGTCAGCGCTCGAAGTAGAAATGCGCGGCTCTTCAAGCTCGCATTCTACTCGCGCTTTTGGTGTATTCAATGCGGCCGTTCGAGAACTCCGTTCTGCCGCTCTAACGTCAGAAATGCATCAAAGATTAAAACGTACTGTAGAAGAGGAGAGTCGAACAACAATATTCGTAACATTGAATAAAGGGCGAAAATAAAGAACGTCAAAAGGATTTCTTTTAAGGTAAGTAGAGTTGTGTTGGTAATTGGGGTAAGTGATAATCGAAGAAGGCAATCGATCAGCAGTGTTCAATGCTAAATGAAAGTTTTTACGTCGGAAAAGAAAGAGAGTCGGAAAGAAAACATCGGGAGAGAAAACACGGAGGAGTTCGAGGATTGCGACTTAGTTGTGCAACTAGTTGCCTAGCGGAACACGAGCAGTATCGATTTGGCACTGTTTACGTACGTCTTACGGCTTCAATGATTCCTCAGCGAAACGGCACGCGAATCACAAATTTAGCGGAAATCAGTGGAAATTCTGAACAAGCCGATCTAGCAAGAGCAGGTCGTTACATTTGAACAAAGTCAAAGATTCAGTTATTGTCCACTTTTCATTACAAAGCTACGAAGAAAAGTAGAATTTGAACTGGTTCGTTTAAGCGACAAGCGATGCAAACGAAGAACGTGAGCGTTTTTCTCGAGTCCTTCGGTGAACCACTCGTTAATTCGTTTAAGATTCATTCATTTCTCGGTGATGCGTAACACGCACAGAGACTTCTTCTTCTTCTCCTCTGTGAATGGAACTCTGTCGACCAATTAACGTGTGCGCGCGTCTTATATGCGGGGACACTCCACTTATCTTCATTACTCATTGAATTCGTCGTCGAATACTTTCACCAAGTTCACACGAGCAGTAACTGCATACGAACACACGTTCTAAACGGTTACGCGAACATAACCAGGCGTCTATTAATATAAAATGGAAATATTACATTAATATAAAAATTCCTATATTAATATACACAGATAGCTAGGTTAATTTTTGAAAAAATATCACTTGAAAATTAAATTAAAAATGTCGAAGAAAATAAGTGACAAAATTGTAATATTTACAATTTCAAGGGAAATAATGAAAAATACAAATAAATTTAAAGTGTTAATAGCATCAAAGAGATAACAAGAGAAAATATAAATAATATGTATGTAAAAATCTTCATTGTTTTCCTGATCAGGGAAACAATGACTTTCGCTTCTGCAAGCATGAATAATATATTAAACTGAAATCATATTACACTTTCACGAAACGAAACAAAATATATCTTTCCTAAATCAGGCAATCTAGCGTGATTATTCCAACATTCCTGTGAACTTTCTCGTGCTTGTATGAACTTTTCCCCTCGAAATGCCTGCCGCTATCACCCGACGAAATATCGACCTTTCCCTGACTCGCATCCCTGTGTGTCCCTAGTCGTCAGAGGAGAGACTATCGGCCACTGAATATAATCCGTGAAAAAGTTAGTACGAGCTGCACCATCCCGAAGGGTTAAAAGGGCCAATGGCGGACGGAGAACGGAAGAGGGGTTCTGCGCTTTGTACTCACGATTTCGTCATAGCGAGAGCGGCTGCCGGCAACTTTTCACGATCGACTATTTCGAGACATTTGACATTTTCAGGCTCCCGATTAACGGCCGACACGGCCTCGCCCTGCCTGCCTGCTTGCCTATCGTTTAATGACGTACCCTCTTACAGGGTGCATCACGCCGCCTTTCCCTTCGGCCTTCGCGCCCAACGGTTATGGGGGTTGGACGACTGAGGTGAAAATACGGGTCACGGCTGTCCCTGCGTGGATACGGCTTCTTTGTGGCAAGAAATTAGACTGAACGCTTCTCAATTACAATCGAATGAAGACTTGATTTCGACTTGAAAACATTCTTGATATCTTAACAGATATGGATTCTTACGTTCGATACGTGGGATTTGAGTAAGAGGTGATGCGATTAACGGAATTTGAATAAAGAAGATATTTATTATTGTAATTATTATTTTAAGACATATAATATCTTATAATAATACAACAAACATTAATAAATAAATGAAATCGGCTAATGAATTTTCTTTTCAATAAGTACGTAGAAAAATCTATAACTTTATATAACTAAAAGTAGAATAAGCCTGATATCTTATTCGTAGTTGAAATTTTTTAAGGATAATAAGAAACTTATGATCACAAAAGTTGATATCAAATTATGTCGTAATTACTAAGAGAGCTAAAGCAACAACCGATTCGATTTCGACGAAGCCCATACTCCCTCCGTCTTTTGCCAACTGAAGATTGGCAGCAGTCGGGAGTAAAAAAAGAACTGTTGACGAAAGACGGGAGAGAGAGCGTTGTGAATCCGACCGAGTTTCGCGATCTGTGCCGTATATGGGCCACTGGTTATAAGGTCACGCAGCATGGGGGTGCGTGTACGCGTATATGCGTTTGCGCCGCGTGTCGGATCTGTCACGGATTCATTATGCTGTTGTGCGACTGCGTAATCGACTTCACGTACCTGGACCAGGCTCCCCGCGGAGTAGGGTGAGAGAGACACGAGAGGAATGGATGCAATATTCAATTAGTCCTTGATTACGTGATATCTGAGATATCACGTAATCTGATGGTCGTCGCAGTGATAAGTCCGTCGCGTTTCAAGTTACTTTTATCGCGTGAAACCAGTGATCTGTCGAGATCAACGACATTATGACTCTACTTTCGTTTAGTTCGAGACAAATTAATGGCAATCTATAAGAGAGAAAATAGCACCAGCAAAATTCTGCCCTTGCAAATTTTGAAATTAAGGAATTTAAACTTGAAACTCGCCAAGATATTTTTATCGAAGATTAAGATACGAAATATATATAATCAAATTTTTATAATCACATTGCGGGGAAGCCTCTAAATTGGCTTAAAATATATATCTTTAACTATAATCGTTTAAAAATGATATTCATAGCCTGTAAGACTCTGCAAATATTTTCCCACGAAATTCTATTGTTCTCTGCGATAATTCTCCGCAGATAAAATATTCAACGATCAACATCGCTACCTGTTTACCATTGTCATTGCTCGCGGTCATTATACGGCAGCCATATAATCCACTTAACGACGTTTACTCGCGTCTATCGACGCGTAATTGGTAATTGACGGTAATACGAGGACCTGCGCGACCGAATTTCCCGTGAAGAAGCTTAATGGAGATCAACGAGGCGGAGGGCGAGCGTCATTCAGATGAGCAGGTCGTGAGAGTGCGAGGGCAAAAATCGTGTCACGAGGCGCGTCGCGTCGCGCTCGACCGGCATGTCTGGCTACGTCTCAACGCGAGATTAAAACATTTCGACACGGCGTGTTAATTTAGTCTTAGAATTCTCGAAACCTTATTCAACAATACTGAAAATTGTTCCTTATTCTAAAATCGTTTACGGCGTTTAATTTCACTGTCGAGTCTTTCAGTGTGACGCAATTAGGAAAATCAGCTTGAAGAAATTTCGTTAAGTTGTCGAAAACAATTGTCCAGAAGCATAAAGCGGTTTTGTAAATTAATATATATAAGTTACATTGTGTGCGTAATTGACGAGAACTTCAATTGCTTACGGGAATATTAACAAGTGCATTCTCATCCCTCCTATTTTGCATCAACGAGCGTCGCTCGAGGTGCGCACAGCGTCTAGGAGGATGAGTTATTATTACCCTGTTCGTGGTAATGCGCGTTTTTCTCAGACATGCGACGAGAGAAAAGCCCCGTTGAAAAATTCACGCCGTGATCGCCGCCGTCTCAACCTACCCCCCCCCCCCTACTCGCCACTCTTCGAGATAAGTCTCGTTTTACGCGCGACACGCCCTCGTAAATATACTTTTAGTCTTTATGAACGTGAAACGGCTGCCCGAATGCACATGCAATAAGCCATGTATTTCGACTGTGCTCAAGGCTCGTTCTGTACATAATTGTAGAAGCTTTCAAGAGCTAACTTGTACAATGAAACAGAATTCGTTATTCTAACGAATCAGAAATGATTCCTTCAGATTAATATAATTAATACAAATTAATACAAATAGTAATTTATAATATTTTATAAATTCTTCAAAAGATTCGTTAATTCTTCACGGAAGAGATTATCGCGAAATGTTAATACACCGTGATTTTGCGACAGGGTGAACGAAATTAATACGATTAGATGCTTCAAGATTGGATTGATTTAATTAATAATTTGAGATAAACAACAAGGGCTCGCTCGGCGATTGTACGGTAAAAGGTCGATTTACATTCTACGGTTAATTAGGCAATTAGGTGATCGCAACGGAGTTCATCCCGGTTGGTTCTGAACCTTTCTGAGGCAGGTCACGGTTCCCGACGACGAAGTCGTCGTTCCTCCGGTCGCTATCTTTGGCACGCGCCGCTCCGACTTGGACGCATTCGGATTACTCCGAATTTCTCCTCGCGAGTCTCGCAGCTTCCACGACATGAAGTGGAAAATATGTAAATGTTCGTAAAAGTGACTTTTGAAGCCAATTTAAAAAGCGAATTGAGCGTTGACACGTATTGTAACCATATATGCATACCCAGCTAGGATAACTGAACATTGAAGTTTGCAGTTGCTGCGAAATTGTTAAGAAAATACAAAAAATGTATATAACATAGCTAAAACAGAGGAAACTGTATAGACTGCGTGGTATAGGCCGCTAGAAATACACACGCGGAAGCAAGATGGCACGCGGAAAAGTCAATACCTGTGAGCGGTTTACTATTTTCCTTTCTTTCGGGGAAGCCTGATTCGCGTGAGTTTTCCTTCGTATACTTTCCGTTCCTTCTACTGATATAAGGCAATTTGTAAGAGCTAAACATCGTATATGTATAAATAAGCACAAAATTGTGCGTGTAACAGAATTGTGTAAAGAAACCAATTATGCCGCTAAAAATGATCAATTTTTTTTAATTTTCGCTAAAAAATAAAATATCGAAAAATACGAAGCAGAAAAAATTCGACGATGACTCATGGGCACCGTACGTGTCCGAAGTCTTTCATCGCGTCTCGCAATCGGCACACCACGGATCGTTTGCACTTATTCAACAAGGACCTTGCAGCGGCTCGGAAATCTCCGTGGGGAGTATGAAAAATAGTATACGCAACAGAAAAACACTGGTTTCACCAGCACTGCATTCGTTATTCGCGAGGTCGTGTCGCGAGCGACACAGATTGCGTCGCAGAATCGCGTGGCCATTAGGGGATTACGGCAAGTTACGGTAAACTTTCCCAGCCCCGAGAAAAATCGCGCGTGACACGCATCCTCGCGCACGCACGTGCGTTGAGAAGAGAGGGAGAGAAAGAGAGAGAGAGAGAGAGAGAGAGGATGAACACAGATCTCGATAATCGAACAATCGCGCGATCGGAATGGATCTTGACGATTTATCCTCCTGACTCACTCGTCGAGCCCGATCGGATTAATCCGAATCGACAGAGATCCACACGTAGGAATCACCGCACTGCTCGTTCACTGTGCCACCGTGTCATCGGCCTTATCACACTGTCGCGATCGCCGAGAGTCACCGCATCATCGGGGGATGCAGCAGCGATCCCGAGGTTTCGGCGTTGCTCGCGATCGGCTGCGCGATCGACACGCGGGGGACGATACGAAGGGCTACGAGAAAGAGGAGAGCTCTGGAAAAAGGGGACAAGAGGAACGGAGGAAAAATGGAGACAGAGAGGAGGAGGAAGAGAGACGGACCGACGAGAAGGGGGTACTACGGAGAGAGAGAGAAAGAGCGCGCACACGATTGTCCGCCGATGCAGCCGACAGCACGACTGGTGGCGGCGGCCTCACCGCACCTCTGCACATCCACCCACGCTATATCGATCTCTCCCGTCCTCCACAGTCCACCACCGTCGTCGCGTCTCACCTCCCTCCTCGCCGCTCTTCTCTCCGGTACTCGCGCGCATCAGGAACGCAGTGTGGAGTCGGTGCCGGGCGCTGCTGCGCTGGTATCCGCGATTCAGCGAGGCTGCTGGGGCCATCGGTGATGGCAGTGGTGGTGGCGGTGGTGGTGGCGGCGAAGGTGGTAGAGGTGGAGAAGGTGGAGGAGGTGGTGGCGGTGCAGAAGTAACTTGGGCTCGGACCCGACTGTATGTACGCGGGGATAGACGCGTGTATGAATGGATAGCGAAACTGCGATGTGTACGTGAGAGAACGACTGGGTAATAGTAACGGATGGGTTGGGAGGGTGCATTCTGGATGTACAGGGTATCGAAGGAATCCGTGTACCATTCTCGTCTGCGGACGAAGACTCAAGATTTCTTCTCGGAGCTTTTATCCCCTATGTTTTCTCAATTTTTAAGATTAAATATCTCGATGCCTAAACGCGTTACCACGTAGTGAAATGTTCTCACGATAAAAATCGTCATAAAAGTTATAAGAATTCCAATCGACCGTCTTTCTCTAAAAAAATGTAAAAATCCTTAAAAGGAATCTTATATAAAGCTAGCCTCTTCCTTAATTTTCTACAATAATAAAAAAAAACTGGAATATAAAAATTATGCGACAGTGTTTTCAGTTTAGATTAATTTGTGTATAATTGCAATATTATAGTTATACGAATACGCAAACTCCGCAACAAATTTATAATTAAACAAATTATAGATTTGTTGAGGAATTTTACACGTGATGATTTCATGCAAACAAATTTCGTCGCAGACACGATCTTTGTTTGCACCAGCAATTAGAGACCTCGCACGACATATGCAGGACTTTACGTAACGTCCTATCGAGTAACAATGCTTGTACGCCGCAAGTGCCTAGCCATGCAACCGATCGAGCCTTCAGAAGAGACCGTTCAGAAGATTAGAGTTGTGTAGGAAAAAAAATGGGGATGCTCTTTCGAACGAGAGGAGAATACTCGATCGGTTCTCTCGGCTGTTCCTCCTCTTCCATTTCGGCGTCCATTTTACCGGCGGAATTACATAAGGGTCGAATGTGAGGATTCGCAAGGGATAAGCACAAGATAAAATCCGCAAAGGATAAAAAAGTTTTGAAATAAATATAATTTTTGTCGAATATCTCGAATTATTTTCGAAGAGATAAACTGTAATACTGTAAAATTGAATTTCTCTGAAGATTTTATGAGGCTCCTAAGAGAGCTTAAAAACTTCGAGATATCACAAAATATAATTTATATACGGTCGCTCACTGTCGTCTTCATTGTTCGCCGATTTATATTATGCTCATTTGACAAAGGAAACCGTCAGAAAATTTACATGCAACGTGTGCGGGCCAGGCGGCTCGTAATGTCGCAGTAACGACAGAGACATAGGACAGTTTTAATGCGTAATAGTTACACTGTACCACGAACAGGCAGTAACCGCGGAGAACCATCGTAAATAGTTTGGTAGCGCGGTACCAGTCGACGGAGACACAAAGGGGCGCGGAGGGGACCGAGAGAGAAAGGAACGTCACTTCCGGCCCATTAAGATCGTCAAGGGTCGCGCGAATCGTGCACGGGAGGCTAATTATTCCGGGGACAGTGTCTCTCATCTTCGATGATTTTTGCACTCTCTTTTTTCCCTCCTTTGCCTTTTTATAACTTTACGATTTTTTATTCACGAGAAAATAACGCATCGAAAGACGATAAAAATCAAATCAATCAATGCACCGAAACGCAGGAAATATTCTTTCGGACACGATGTTTACCATCTTTGATGATTTTTAGTTGCCCTCCCTGCTTGCTCTGATTGCTTAATTTCATTTCTAATAATTTTGTAAATGTTGCCTTCACGAAATTCCAAAATGAGTCTTAATTAGTCTCCTTCAGTATTTGGCGACGCTCTAATTTATCTCATAATCTGGCGATTTGTTACGTTTTTATTTGCAATGCTTTGTGTCCACGATGCTAGAAATCGCTCCGAGATCTTGGACGGAGAAAGAATTAACCAATCGCATTGGTCAACCGCCGAATTGTTTAAATGTGATTGGTCAATTTTTTTCTCCGTCCGAGATCTCGAAGCGATTTCTAGTATCGTGGACACCAGGCTTAAGACTAGATCTTGTCGTAACAAGACCTTACCTGATCTGCGCGTGGTAGGCGGGTGTGGTGTGCTCGGTGTGCGTGGTCAAAAGTTCCGCGGGATTGTTGGCCATGTTTATCAAATGTCCTGTCGAGTGCGTGATCGGCTCCAGCAAGAGAACGCCTGGCGTCGCCGGCGATGGTTGCGGACCCAACAACGAGACGCGTACTTTTTCTCTACCTTCGCTGAAATCAGAAGAAGCGTACCGTATTAGTACAAAGATGAAAGAGGCATGTGTCATAATCTATAATCATTCATCATATATTTTCAATATCTAGATACTTGAGAGAGACGAAATAATTAGTGTTTAATAATTATTGCACCGTAAAAATCTTAACAAATGGAGCTGAAAGAGTCAATTGTTTTCTGACAATGCAATTTATAAGTTAATCATCTTTCTCCATCGCGTTCTCCATTAAAAATATACCGTTTAACGATGACCTTTGCATTCAGAGAACCGGCAAGTCTCGAATACTAAAATGAAGGGTGGATTTCCGCGAGCCTTGCGAGTCTCGTGGAAAAAAAGCTAAGCGAAATTTAACGATTTAACTTCCGCTTTTGACGCCACGCCCCCTCGCGTGTCCTACCCCTCGGCAACATGCAGCAACCTTCCTCGAAAAGTCCGTCGTGCACGCACACGTATGACTCTCACGTATACAAGGAGCCTAATCCGATTGGCTGAAGGATGAACGTATTGAGCGTCAAATAAATTTTTTCAGTTTTGCGATTTCCATTAGGACAAATAAAAAAAGGTTAGATAAGAGTCTCTTTTTACATATCTCAAATTAGAGTTTTGTATTTTTAACAGTTTGGTTCTTTTTAATTGGACTGATCTTATGAGAGTTTGAATTAAAATTCTTATTATTTTAATTATAACGTTAATTAATATCTATAATATTAATGACATATATTAATGTATGTTATAACATTAATATACATTATATTATTCATATACATACATATATCTGTTTCAATCCTATCTTACGCCCAGAGGCGAGTCCCGAACGCATGTCTGGTCGACGAACGAAACGTAAGTCGGTCGTCTGATTGCTCGTTTGCCACTTACATAACTTACCGACGACGTCATTTACGTTACGCGGTGCAGTCAGTCGGCGTCAGTGGACCGACACATCGTCAGGAGATTGCGAAACAAAGTACATTTTCGCGAGAAGGGGTGCGAAAAGATTCACCATTACTACGCGAGGTCGAAAGCTCCGATTATTTCTTTCAACCCTTACTCGCTATCCCCAAATTTACTGTTATAAATGTCAAAAGAGCTATTTGCTGCTAATAATAAAGCATTCATTTTCGAAACGGTTCGTGTTCAATTTAATGTAAAATCGAATTGCTTTGTTGTACATTTATCTTTCCCTTCCTCATTTCATCTCGTCACCTCGGAACTGAAACAATGAACGTCCCTCTCTGACGTGGAATGGAAAAATAAGGGAAATGTCGCGTGTTGAGATACAAAACGTTTGTTCTTCCACGTACACGCCGGGCGAGTGATATCAGTTCGTTCCAAGATATTGATTCTGCGTATATTTAGTTTGTTCGATCTTTTTGAAGATATCGTCCATCGTAATTTATTAATGCGTTACTGTACGGCTATATCGGTCAACCTTACCATTAAAGCGGCTTCACGAAAATTGGTGAAATTTATCAGTTCAAGTACGCCTATTCTCGGAATTGACCGTGTACGAGCGAGAAGCTTAATTCACAATAATTACGAAAGTTAACCCCATTGTCTTAATAAACGTGGCGAACCAAGACAAAGCTCGATTTCTCGTCGCGTGCGATATACTCCATGTTCTCGCGCGAGCAACACTTTCTTACGTAAACGACTTACGGAGTACCATTATTTGGCACAGAGTCGATCCGATTGCGCGCAGCGCGCGGGTGACGAGATTAATCGCTCGGTATCGACGGAACGTCGCGAACACGAGAGAATTACGATGCCAACATAATTTACGTAGGAAGCACTCGGAAACGGGATTTGCGCCGCTATCCGTTTTCATCTTTGCGGAAATCCCCGTGCGTACACGTGTTGCACAAGTGGCACGCCGCCAACACGCGTACAAACATCAGCCAACTGTCGGGAGTGGCGGTGGCTTTGTTATGAATTTCTAAAAGCGGGCCTCGTAACTCGCGCAATGAACAATCGGTGGATGGGGGGAGGGGGCTCTTCGCCAAAAAGCGTAATATCTAAAGTGCACCTCCACATCCCTCTATACCGCTAAGATGAACGACTCGCATTCCTATCGTGAACGCGATTCAAGTCGCCTAGAAAATGGGCTGAAATACGGGAAAGCTACGAGAGAAATTAAATATACGCGAAAAGAATACACAAAAGAATTACAAAAGTCGAAAAGTGAAGAATATAAAATTTTAATTAGAGAGATCCTCACTTTTTTCGTACAATTCAAAGTTTTAAATTGAAAACAGTAATCCGAATAAATATTTAGAAAAATTGTTTTATTAATCTCGTTCAATCTTCAGCGTGTGTTTGTAAAGCGATAATAATTTGATTAGAATTACTCGCGAAGACTGAATCATCCACTGCGACATGTGAAAACCAATGAAAAATTTATACGCGATGGTACATGAGCACCAAGAAAGGTTAAGCACTATATCGCGATGCATTCGTAATGCATTTTCGTTCGCCTTGACACTTCTACGAAACTTGCATGAGCGGGACCAATGCAATTACAACGAGAACGTCTCCCTGCAGACGCATACCTTTCGCCTAACCGGCAGCACTATCGTTTAGACAAATAACGAGCCAGGTATAAAACGGTGGAAACATGGAGCATTCTGAATACTCTCTACCGGGTGTTCTTCGACCTACGGACGGTCAATTTTTCCGAATGCGCAAAAATAAGGGTTGAATGAAGATGAGAAGGATAAAAAAGCCCGTTTTTTCTCGAATTATGACGCCCGAGATCATTAAAGTCGCGTTAATTACGTACTTTACCATCTGCTATCGTGCGATGGGTCACGCGGTGTAATCGCGTCTATCTACCGTCGCATGCTCGTGAAAACTCGATCCGATGAATATCCTCAGGGGGCTGTATCATCAATTTCAAGAGGCGAAGGCAAAGGAAGGCAGACGCGTACGTAAAACGATCTCGAGAGGAGGAGAGAAATTGGCTGCTCTTTGAGGGGTTAGTAGAAAGGGTTGCAATACCGACGCCCCGCGGTGGCGTGGCATGGGATTTGAAAGATATACAGGTATTTGAATGCGCTTCAGCGGGGAAAAACGCCGCGAGTGAGTAACGAATGTCATTAGGGACGAAAATAAAAATGTCAGGTTCGTATTATTTAAGATAAAAAAAAACATGAGATTTGAAAAATACAGGATTTATGTAATCCGAGAAGATCACTTTGAGAAAATATATTTTGGTGAATAAATCTTGCTAAAATAAATTGGATCATTGTTGGATCGATGTACTGAAAAAGAAATTTACTATTTGCAAGAAAATAGATTTCTTTGAATTTATAGTTTCCTTAATTCAAGGAAGTATTGGGTAGATTTAAGAAAACATTTTTCTGAGTTAAAAATATTTTCTCGATTCTACCTAATACTTCTTTGTATTAAGGAAACTAAATTTAAAAAAAATCTTTCTTGCAAATAATAATTTTTTTTTCAGTGTGGTATCATTATTTTGCGTAGTAACAATTCTATAATAAGAATAGTAATAAATGTAATAATATACCGGTAAACTCCGTATCGCACGCGAACGACACGACCGGACAGCTCGCGAGCGATCATCGCTCGCCGTTAGCACGATAAAATTCCAACGCGAGCGTTTCGAGCGCGATGAGTCATCCGCCGATAAAAATTACGTTCGGCTGCGAATAGAATTAAACCGGGGTATTTATTTTGCACGATAAATAGGCCGTGGCGGTAATCTCGCACGCCCGCGCAGCCGATAAGCTACTGGATGCTTGGTGCGTCGAGCGTGTTAACCTTCATCCGCTTCTCCTCCGCTATTCGAGCCTCGAATTCATTCGCTTTGATGGGTACGCACTTGTGATATTGCGGTTTACGTCGAGGCGCGTCGAATGCGCGATGCCGAGCCGAGCACTTATGTTCAACCACCTCTCGCGCGCGCGCGAACGTTTGCTAGTAATTGATTGGTTTATCTCTCTGGTGGTCGCGAGATGAAGCGACATTTCATTCGTCCCCGTTATGTAAAAGTATCTTCGATTGCGCGCTTTTAATCGGATATATCCTCACCCTTGTTCGGCGAAGCGTGGACTCGCGTTTCTTGGTATTCAGAAGACGCGTACGTCGATGTAGGTCACGAGAGTAATCTACTCGCGAGCGAGAATTGCCGATCCTCCGAAAAAGGGATAACGATCAGCTCGCACCGAGGCCGCGAGGCCTCGATCGGCGGAACGCGCATCGAGGGAGTCATGATCTTGCGCAACATCCTGCCGGTCCCGCGCGTAATCGACCAAAACGAGAGTCGACGGGGATCGGAGCCGTCGAGAGGAGGAAAACGAAAACGCGGCCGGACGAGGCTCGGGAACCGGTTTCCAACCACGGTCGCCGGCCGTGGAATCGATCTTGCGCGTCGATAACGATTCCTTCTAACGCGCGAGGAAAGTGCAACGTGCTACTCGCGCGGAATGCGCGCGAGATAAAGTTATCGCGCCGAGTTATGATCCCCCTCGACAAGCCTTCGCGAGAGGATAGAGCAAACAAGAAGAGGTTTTTGCGCGGGGATAAATCCCCGTAAGGATATGGGCTTGAAATCCAAATCCTTGGGTTTTACGAGCCTTTCAGGGCTGAATATCTTAAATGAGATCTTTAGAATCCTCGCGACTGAGAATTGGAAGCTTCTTTCCAACTTTTCAGCGCAAAATATCTTCAAAGTCACATCGTTATGATTATCCGCGCAAATTGTGTTATGTAAATTCGCGCGAATTTATGAATTCATATATTGTGAGGATTATATATAAATTTCAAGTTCGTCGCGGAAGAACGCAGAACGCACGTTGCGTATACTCGTGAAAACCGAGGAGCCTTGAGAAATTGGGTTCTCGCTTTATTGAGTCGGAAAGCACCGTAACTGCGCAAGTAATATTTATTTGAAGAGACAGTTTGCATAATCAACACGCAGACACGTGCTATTGTTGTTTACGCATTGACGCCCGGCCTGTACCGTGCCTGGCGTCATCGGGCAGTTAAACACCTCGCAAGAGCGATTCAGGCCTTGGAAATTCGTGACATCATCCTAATCATCATTCGACGCCACGCTCACGGCCGGTTCGGGCGACACGTTGTTTTCCTCGCCGCTATTTCGGACGACGTCGCGATAATCCGCTCGTCAGTTTCCCGAGGAAAACTTGAGTGTTCAGGACTGAATATCACGCGTGTTAAAAACGCGAATTATAAAACGAAAATATCGACTTAAAATTTCGACGCCAAGTAGCTTCTAATATTGAAAGTTAATATATCAGTAATATCGAAAGTTGACGGACTCGAACAGATTTTAATTGAAAGGATGCTAATTAGAGGAATCATCAAGCAAAGACTTATTATATAATACGATATTCCGGTAGAATATGCACGTGTATAATTTCGCGCGAGATTCAACCAATCGTCGCTAATTGCGTCTCCGCACTTCGAGGGAACACATTCTCTCGTAATGTCGCGATACTTGAAATTAATAAATGCCAAGCCGCTCGCTGCAAGGTTGCGGAACGATAAGCCCGACACGTCATTCTAAATATACGCATGCACTCGCACGATACGTTAAAAAGTCCATTTTCTATGAAAATTGTATTCAGCGCGGATCGATAGAGCAGAGTGCGAAGCGCTAGAATTCGTAAACAAGTTGCGATAAGCCCGCTCGTGAAAATCCAAGCGAACGAAATTGCTCATCGACTGACGCTAGTTAATTTGAAATTAAATTAAAAAATCTGTCATTAAAATAAATCTCGGGTGTTCTGAAGGACCCTATATATCGCAAGCAAAATTATAATCTAAAGAGGGAAAAACAGGTCAGCCAAAATTAATACGGAATATAAATTAAAATATTAACAATCAACAGTTAATGAATAATTGTGTATCGGTCATATTAATGATGCAATTAACGCGTATTGATCGCCACTTTGTTTCGCTTCCCGTTTTTCTCTTTTTTTTCCGACGCATTTTCTTTTTTGCTGCGGACTCCAATCAGATCGCTCCAGTTGCGCGCTTTTACGACGCGACGCATAAAACGTGAACAAATATTTTATCATATCGTGCATCTTCCTGGCGTGACAGGCGATGCTTGAGAGAAATTATTAAGAGCCGTTTTTTTGCAATAAAGAGAGGGCGAAATAAAAAGAGACATTTGCAATTTCTTTTTACAGAATGATTAAGTAAAATAATTTATAATCCTGTCTGCTTTCATTTGCGATGAAAGATGTTCCGCGCGACATATTAATACGTCGCTCAAAAGTACAAAGGTTCACAATACTTTCGTTGTTGCAAAGCGACGCACGTTTCGTGACGAGACCGCTCGCGGGTCAATCGTGCGTGATTTCCGCGTGCGAGGACGAGGACGGTCGATATTCCCTTCGAGTGCATACCCGCCATAATTTGCATCTCGATGCATTGTGTGATGACGTATTCGGACGACGCAACAAAGAATATCGTTAACAACACGGAAATCAATAAACCGTAAATATGACGCATTTGTTTGTTTCACCCGTTATTAGGCAAGCGATACTTTGTGTCTCAATCTCGATGCGTGGATATTAAAGACGAAATTAACGAAAAATTGAAACTGATCATTAGAGATTCATTAGAAAAAATAATATAATTCGGGAACTATGTGATTAAAATTTAAATATCCGTAACTCATTTTACAAAGCCATAAGAACGAAAGTAGTAGCGAGACTATCGAAATCGAAAAGGCTATCGTTAACATTATTTCATTAGTTGTGTATAACTATTAAATAGTAATAAACTAGCGGAATAATTATAATTATATAGATATATAATTTGTGTAACTATATATATAGACTTCGTACAATAAATGACAATGATATTCTTTCGGTTTAGACAAACATTTTTCTGAGATGAAATATATCATGACATACTTTCTTGTGTCAGTAATGTATATCTCATTAATAAAAGTATTTTACATTACTATTTTCTTGTACTTTCTACCACATTTATCGTAAATGGTTAACGTTACTATGCTTCCTTAGTTCAAGCAACTTATCTATTTTTCTTATCGCAACTTTTCATAATATATAGTTGAGGTATTATTATTTCTCCTCAATCTTTTAGTAGCTGATACTCTGATACTACTTTTTCTCTCTGGGTATATATAGCACGTTCTATTAACTCTGTTACTAGTTATTTTCTGAGAAGCTAGAGACCGTGATAATTTTTTTGATATTTTTACGTATTCGAAATATAAAACTAAATATAAGACTAATGAGAATCTCAAATCGTCGCGTTAAAACTGAATGCGCAGCATTTTAGAGATGACACACGAATGATCATTAGAACTCAACCTAAAGGTTGAGTTTTATCGCAAGACAAACGGTCAGATTTTTTCAAATAAAGGATCGACGAGTCTATTTTTCTACGGCGACGCGCAGGCATGACGTTTCCGGAGAAACGGCAGGGAATGGCTGCAGTGTGTCAAGATGGTTACTATGGCGACCCGCGCGGGATCTCTGCGTCTCTTTCCGCGTATCCTCTCACCGGTAGTGCGGTACTCTGATACCGTCGAAGCGAGAAGAAGACTATCGGATACTTGTAGCGCGCCCGTATCGATCTCTCGCTGTATTGTCGACGCGGCAACTATTGTCGATCCTGCGAATGACGGGACGAATCTTTAATACTCATTTATAATTAAAGAGGGTTTATTATGTGCCAAAAAAAGAAACCGCAGTTATTTCCTTCGCTTCAAATCACAATGTCTAAAACCACTCTTCTTGAACGAACATTTCATTTCGGCCCACGAACGACCTGCGAGTTTGTGGGCCACTACCTACTCGCCGCCGGTGCTTTCCACCTTCGTCCACCCCTATGGACATCATGGTAGCCTGTCCCTTTCGCAATCTTCCCGCCAGATCGATGGTAGTCCGCTATTAGGGACAGACACGCCGGCGACGCGATTCGATCGACGGTAACGCGACCTCTCGCCAGCGCTCGATCGAGAATATACAGGACGATTCGCTCACGAAATCAAATAAGAAATCTGCCCTTAATACACGCCATTCCTTTAATAAACTAGTTACGAGTCGTCCTATTGTAGTTCTTCCAACATTCAATAGACAATGTGTGACACGGAGAACATTTAAATTGGAATTGCACATCTTAAATTATGAACTCTCCAATACTTTCTACTTATAGCGTTCAATCAATATTTTGCAAGATGTATTTAAATATTAATATCCTCGAATAATAAGAGTAATTTCTAGGACTTTAAATACATGAAATTAAACGAGACGTGACTTCAAATTTGCATTATCTCTCATCGCGGTCTTATTAACGTAGGCGAGTGATGTTGCAAACGTCAACAGCGATTGTCTACGTGTACGTGTGAACTATGTAAACTATCTTTTCACCCGTAAATCCTGTAGACAATGCGTAATTCATATAGCGAACGCTAATAATATCCGAAGAGGAGGAAAGTTCAACGAACCCTTTTTTATAGATTTTTTCTCAAAGCTAAAACAAGCTAAACTTACAATTATTTCCTTGACATTAATCTTCTGCTGTACAGGACGAAGTAATTATCTTGTCCGGTGAACAAGCAATTATCTGTTAATCGATTCGCAAATACAAGTTTGTCCTAAAAAGGGGGGGTTTCCGTTTGGATTCCATTAAATTTCACGTATACAGTTTAATATATGGAATTTCAAGATAAAGCTCAATTATTACAGGAAACAGCGGTACTAACGATCGATTAAATTACTCCGGACTGATTTCTTATCAGACCATCTAGGGAGAAGGACGCTGAAACGTTCATCGAAAGATTCGTGCCTAAAGGAAGACGCGCGGTTCGAACGCAACGGAACGAAGTTTACACACCGTGGATTCCGTTGTACCCCAAACCTGCTCGGGAAGCGAGCTCCCCCTCACTGGGCGTGTACGCACCTTTCGGGACATCCCGTGTCCCGCATCGGTCGAACAAAAAGAAGGACAAAAAAAAAAGGATTGAGCGCGCCGTTTGCGGCCGATCGGAGCGATCGAAGGGCCGAGAGGGTTTCGGCCCTCGGATTGTCTCGATCGCGCGGATCGCAGCCGCAATCGAAGCAGCTCCGGGTCGAAGGGCGCCGGGGAACGCCACCTCGTTATTACCTGGGATGTCGCACGCGCGCACTACTAATCCAGAGGCTGGACGATCGATCTCTCTCTCTCTCTCTCTCTTTCTCGACGTTCCTCCCGAGAAGGGCCAAACCTCGGCGTCGCCGCAGGTAAGTTCGACCGACTACGCGACTTCGTGCACGTCGAGAGAGGGCCACGGGTGTACTGAAACACTCGTCTCGCTTGCCTGCCTCTCGCGCTCCTCTCTCGCTTATCCTGGCTGAATGATCGGCAGCAGGGAAAGAGGGAAGGCCGAGAGGGGTGGGAGAGAAAGCGAGAGCACACAGACACGCGTACACGCACGTCTGCGACGACGACGTGCGCCAAGGAGGAGACCGGGTGGGACGCGCGAGGGTCTTACCCCGGTGAGAGAGATATAGGAAGAAAAGGAAGCGCGGGCGGCGAACTGCGCTCGCGGCGCCGGATGTGTGCGTGCCACTAACACGAGGAAAACGGTATCCCGGAGTCGCCGAACGGCGCGGCGCGGCGCGGTGCGGAACGCCGCGCCGGCCACGCAGGCGCCTCCGTTCCCTTCACGCGACTCCGACTGTGGTACGCGAAACCCGGGTGGGTGCCGGCATCTGTCGTCATGCCGACGAGATCCTTCGCGTTCGAATCGATCTTGCGAATCGCAGGTGTTTCACCCGACGACACACGCGATACGTAATGTCTCGATCAATTTCTTTGAAAAAAAGAAAAAAAATGTGTTCCGCGGCAGGCGCAGAGACGTCTACTCTAAAAGGTGCGGAAGAAGAATTCAGAAAGAACCCATTCCGAATGGAAAAAAAGGAAGAAGATGAAAGAATAATGCTACGGTCCAAGAAAGACACATATATATATTTTAGGAAAGAAGACCTTTTTTTTCTTAATCTGTGTATACGTTACTCGTATATATAAAAACAAATGTCCCGACTGACTGACTGACTCATCAACGCCCAGCCCATCCCAAACTCCTAAACCTAGAAACATGAAATTCGGGGAGTATATTTCTTCCATGACATAAACACCTACCAAGAAGGGATTTTTAGAAGTTCGGCCCCTATCGAGGTGAAAAGGGGTAAAATGTGTTTTCACGGATTCCTCAATATCTCTTGGGCCCAATGAGATATCGACTTGGTTTTTTATTTAAAGTAGTTACATACCGTAGCGAAGCACGGGTATCAAGCTAGTGATTTAATAAAAACAAATAGATAAGCCATCTTCGGTTGGTTCATCGTAGCCTAATATTTGTGTAAGTTTTTATACTTATCACTTGTAAGAATCAATTATCGGTCAAAGTTTCACTTATTATTAAATATAAAAATGTTCTGTCTATCTCTTTAACTGTCCTGATGGTAATCATTAGTAATCGTCACAATTTTTGAAAAATTTATAAGAAATAAATCTAATATAAAATTATGAATAATAATAAATAATTAGATAACAAGTAAAAAGAATACTATTCAACATATACATCACTAAAATTTTATTAGCAAATATGCTTTTTTACGATAACGTAAACTACATATATAGTCGTGATTTTTGCGAGCACGCAATAACGGTGGAATCCAAAGGGTTTTATTACCAAACTTGAACCTAACGGATAACGCATATCGGCAAACATCACGCGTGGGGGAGGGCTAAGGGCAAAAGCACGTTTGCTGCATTATTCAGCGGCGAGATACTCACCGCGCGGGTTGTACGGTTCGCGTTGCCAACGGGGTCTCTCGGTACGTTTGAATATGAGAATCACGCGCGTGATTACAAAACCCTCGGCACACGTAACCGCGCGCGAATAAAGAAACGCGATGATGTCATCGGCGCGAGAGCGAATCCGTTAAAAAAGCTAGCTACGCCGTTCACGTTCTGACTTTGCACTTTTCGTACTTTGCCGGAAAGTGCGCGGACTCGCGATCGCGCTATCGTAATCGACACAACTGGCATCATCAAACGACCGCGGTTTATCATCGAACCATCTTTCTCAAGACGCTTCATCACCTCGTAATCTTATCGCCACGTAATATCGACACACAACGCGATAACCGTCGGAGCCGCGAAATGCGCGAATACGCGAATTTCGTTGTCAAATTGCCTACCGATAAACGTTTTTTCATGATCGCGCGCGCCAGCGTGATTAAAATGTCCTACACTGTTAAATATTAAAAGGATAAATATTAAACCAATACCTCGAGTTAAATAACATTTTGTTATTTTTCACTACCATGTGTGTCGAAATTTATCATTTTAACACAAAACAGTATAATTTTAACTCCATGTTTGTTTAGTTAAATTAACAACATAGTAGGAGCAGAGGCGACTTATAGAAATGGTTAAGAATAACTCAAAATTAGTATAACTTGACTCTACAAATTTAGCAGTGTAAGAGACACGTCTCTGATTCTCGCTACCTAACGTCTTTGCAAAAAAGATCTTTATTTACAATTAAGATATATTTCCTTTTTAAATTCCGCGAGATAAGTTTTACCGAAGGTTGATTTTATATGGTAAATCATTAAGCATTAAAACGTTTAATCTCTCGTTACTTGTGTTGAACACGAGCATTCATGCGTGTCTCATATGCTTGAGCAGCCGTAACGGGAGACATCACGGATCTCTCTGGAATTTCTCGCGCAAAGAAGGAGCGCCTCAGCATAATGAGACGGTCAAAGTCATCCCCGTGCATGTATTATACGTACAATACTATTACATTCCTGAGAGATAACGTGTCGCGCATCTTGGAAGTTACCTTCCGCCCACGCATATCTCTACTAATGGCCGGCTACTTATCGCGTTTGATCCGGTTAAACGACGGTGCTCGCGCGCCAGGAATATCTAATAGCATCTCCGTCACTGTACGTCCCCGATCGGAAATGAGATGCCTACGTGAAACGAGTTACGGTCGCGACATAAATACAATCGCAAAGTGCCTTCGAAAGTCTTGGCGAAAAATATGAGCAAAACTATCGCAAAAGGAAAAAAACGCGAAGTTCGATGGATCTAGCAAGAATTTGATTTAGCGAGATCTGCACTCGGATCTAATACGAATTGAGTGAATATGCACCTAGAACTGTTTAAGGCAAATTCTTAAATTAGGATTAGAACTTGCGAGATGAGATCGCAGCCAGTCGAGGGAAAAGGCAATCCACGCAAATTTAAAGCTACCTTTTGTGAAATATTAACAAATCATGCTCTCCTATCGTCTTAACGAGAGGAAGTAAAATGTGTGATGTTCCTTTTGCGCAGAAATTTTTGGTTAAGCCGAATTCATTGCGAAACGCACATCTTGCGTCAGTCGTCGCAGACCCCTGACTCGGTATCGTGTTACATTTAATGATGAACATCTGACGCGTCGGGGGAGCGAAAACGTAGCCCATTGCACGGACGGGAGGTGGATTTTACGCAGCGGCGGCGGAGATTTCGCGCCACGTTTCAACCTGACGAGTCGATTCGATATTTACAGATTCGATTTCCGAGCGATCTGGCATTACTCCCTAGATGCATGCGCGCATCGCGCGCACGTAGAAACGAACGTTATTTCGGTGCCGGGTGCGCCGGTGACGTCACGCCACGCACGTGTGTGGGTGATAGCTTTCAGGATGCGATTTGCCGCGATAATCGGCTTACGCGACCGAAACTCTGAGGTGCTAATTTACGAGTTGTTGCCAAAGTTACTATTGCTCTCGGAAAAACAAGCTAATGCGTGCGTCATTCAATGTACGTATCCACGTGGCGTGGTATCTCGATCTCTCGTCTATTTACCGTCTATTACGATCTATCAAAGTTAAGTATCAAAAGTTAAGTTCGTCGCATGACTAAACTTGTAATATGGCACAAAATGTGCTTCTTATATTAAAAATATAAATATTTTGTTTTAAAAAAATATCGCACATAGTACAAATGCTTGACACGCGTTTCCTCCTAAGAAAAATTAAGCGAAATTGGGATTTCCGATGTTCGTAGAGTTAAATACGCTCGTTGTTAATTTTCCGGATTTAGTAATTCGAACGATGCATCAATTAAAAGCAAGATGAGAATATCTTTGATGTTAAAATACAGACGAGATTAAAATAGATGGATGAAAATCCATCGAAAGATAATGATCTGCGAGATTACGACTTACTCAGTATCAGGCACAGGTATCATAGGATGAGGTAGGCGGCCGTTGTGGTCCAGAAAGTGATTGATCTCAGGTTCCTCTTGCACTGGGGTCTCGTACACGAGGGTTTCCACCATCGATCCTTTGCTCGAGCCGAAGGATACCCTGAACAATAATCATTCTTGATGAAGCGACAAATACGTTAGATAACTAAACAAGTCTATCGATAAATTTATAATTAAATCATTATGGAATTGTATAGAATGAGATTAGACAAGAATAATCTTATCCATATTTTGAGTAAATGTCGTTATAGCTAAACGATTTCTTCATTCATATGTGGACATTTTATAATCGGCACACGATCGAAACGGGTCAGATAACGTCTAACAGTGCACGTCTAGTAATGCACGAAAAATACTCGTCGTAAACCTCAGTTTTCCATCGCGCGACCGCAACCGACGACCGCAAAAGCGATATCAAAATCCAAATCTCGCGATCGCCATCGGCGCGGCGTCGGATTACGATCGCGCGCGTGATCGAGATCGACGCGCATATAAATAAGTGTGCCGTACACAGTTATTTATTGCTCTCTCCGGAAGCGGCTCCGCCGAAAAAGAACCAGAAGAAATTCCCGACGGATTTGTCCGGCAGACACAGTCACCATCCACGAGATAGTTGCATTTCGTATTTATATAACAAAGAATTTCGAATAACTTTACACATAAATTATTTAACTAATTTTATCAAATTTATAAATCAACATAACAAAGAATATAATATAGATATAAACTTTGGAAATAAATAAATAGTTATAGATAAATTCAATTTATTTGTTTGTAAAATAACGCGAGAGAAATATTGATATTCAAATAATTTTTCCATCTCAAAAAGCTATAAAGCTATTCACAAAAGTATCCCCGAAATAGATCGTCAAACTTTGGGGAAGCGTATCCTACTCGCTTTGAGACTTGAAAAAAGAGGCAGTCGTAGATCCGCAAACACATACTTCTTCATAAATCATAAATATTCTTTGTGCAGAGAAGAAGTTTTGCAAAACTCTTGTCGAATTTTGATCTTAATATTAACACCAATTTCTTAAATCAGAAGTGACCTCTTCCTACATTCTTTCGGAGCGTTGCATGCTTCAGGAAAAATCGATGATATCGCGAAATGCGAATGCATTTAGAATATTCGCGTAGCATTAAATCGTGCCAATATTTTCGCGGGAGGATACAGAATAGAATCGAGCATTCGCCACTAATAAGACAGAAAACGGCATTAGCGGATCACTGATGCAAACCGGTTTTCGCGCAGCGTCGCCATAAAGATGAACCCAGGCTAGCAAGGACGAACGATTGCGAACGAGTATTTGAAACGAATACGAACGAGCGTGACGAATTCTTCTTTGTCATGCCGAGAAAAGCCGGATTTTGTCGATATACATTTAGACTCGCATTCGTACTCGTCGAAGCAAATTCATTCGTTCGTGATCGTTCGTGATCGTTCGTGCTCTTCACTCAATCCGAATCCGGTTTTAACGCGCTCGTGCGCGCAGCTTATTACTCATCGCTGCAACAGAGTTAATCCCGCAGCCGGATAAATCTTCCGACGCGGTTCGCCGCGCACGCCGAGGAATCAATTAAGTCACCATGTCGAGGGATCGATAAGTCGTGCCGACCGATTTATCCGGGAGATTGTTTTCTTTCTCTGCTGACCGGACGTGATATCGCGGCATTACATTAAGCCTGCTCTCTTCGATTATACTCTCTAGACATTCCTTCTCTCTCTTTCCTCTTCTTTTCCTGTTTCTCTCTCTTCCGTAATTATATATAGACATCATTTTACACGACGGTTTTATACGGAGAATATTAACAAGTACAGTCGATTAAAACTTGATAGATCTGTTACGAGCTGCTACGAGCTGTTACAAGCTATAACATGGGACGCCGGTTCTAGTCTGTGCTAAAATGGATTGCAGTAAGGTGCTGCCACGAGTGGCTGTGTCTCCCAACCAGAATATGTCAAAGTCATATGGGTGCCGAGACGACAGAGGCTACAGTAGGTCTGCGTGTTTATCTGTACTTAGAATTAATCGATATATGCCACAAACAAGTGTACAACAAACGTAATGTTAGATTGTTTGGATAATACGCGAAGTAGATAAGGAGAGAGATAAAATTTCACATTGTCTTCATTCATAAAAGCTTTTAGCGCACCAAGTATTTTATCAAATTAAAAACATGAGAGCTACATATTGTTTTAAAGGTTTCTCGACCTAATATCTGAAAAGATATTACGTAAGAATATAGTTTTCATGGTTAACAAAATGACAGCATATTATTTTACAAAGATAACGTTCTCTCGTGTCGCACTTTTACTTTATTTCACTTCATAATCTTTTTACGTTTTAGTAACATTAAATTACTTGATCAAGGAAAAAAATGACGGCGGATAATAATAATTATCTAATTAAACATAAATTTTTCCATTCGTGATTAAATTTAAAATCATTCAAATGAACACCATGCGGAGTTAGATATTATTATAAGTGTATTATTGCAATCTTTTTGAGAAAGAGAAGATCCGGTATGACACCTGGTCTAGATTGAGGGTTTGGGGTGGGTCGGGGTCG